>NC_059079.1:112076430-112178930 GCF_020497125.1 Mauremys mutica | reverse complement strand
GGACCCAAACAACCCTAACCCTGGACCCAAACAACCCTAACCCTAACCCAAACAACCCTAACCCTAACCCAAACAACCCTAACCCTAACCCAAACAACCCTAACCCTGGACCCAAACTACCCTAACCACTTACCCAAACAACCATAACCCTGGACCCAAACAACCCTAACCCTGGACCCAAACAACCCAAAACCCTAACCCAAACAACCCTAACCCTGACCCAAACAACCCTAAACCCTGACCCAAACAACCCTAACCCTGGACCCAAACAACCCTAACCTGGACCCAAACAACCCTAACCCTAACCCTAACCCTAACCCTAACCCTGGACCCAAACAACCCTAACCCTGGACCCAAACAACCCTAACCCTGGACCCAAACAACCCTAACCCTGGACCCAAACAACCCTAACCCTGGACCCAAACAACCCTAACCCTGGACCCAAACAACCCTAACCCTGGACCCAAACAACCCTAACCCTGGACCCAAACAACCCTAACCCTGGACCCAAACAACCCTAACCCTGGACCCAAACAACCCTAACCCTGGACCCAAACAACCCTAACCCTGGACCCAAACAACCCTAACCAAGGTACATTACCTTCCAATTCAGCATACCCTCCAATTCACTGACAGGCTACCTCCAATTGTACACTCACTACTCCAAACTTCACTTCACAGCTACTTTGAAACCAAGGAAAGACAGGGAGACAGATTCTCTGCTTGACTACACAATGCTTTATTTATTCAACAAGGCATCCATTACAGTAAATGCTTGCAAATATTGGACACTGTACAGGACTGCACACACATTCAGTAATAATGGTTTGTGTTACATAATGTTTGTTGTAAGGTGGTTTATTTAACATAAGCAACCCTGGCATTTCACTTCCATATACTTCTACACATCCCCATCACATGTCTGAAACCATGCATCTATTGTGAGAGGCAGGAATGGGACTTGACTATACCTCCCCTAGCAACTGGCCAGCATGCTCCCTCTACAGCACCTCCATGTACAAAATGTTAAGTCAAAGACTGTCCGGGACAGTCCCAACCATGGTACAGTGCAGCGAAACAGCCAAAAGGCTGACAAATTTGTTATAACGTCAGCCTTCCGGCTGTTTGACTGCACTGTACCATGGTTTTGAAAATCACTGCAGTGAGTTAGCACGCTACAACGTGGATGACAAAGGGAGTCATCCAATCACAACCAAAACTATACATTACAACTTTACAAATACAGCACACACAACATTATGAACACAATTCACAAACACTTCAGGATGCCCCAATAGATGATACAACCCTCAACTGTGTCCTCTTGCAACTTTGATGGCTAGAACATTCCAAGTGGCAAACAAACCACTCCTTTCAGAAAACAATTACGTGTTGTGCAAGTACTTAAAGGAACATCACCATATAACTGACCACACAAATGAACCCACCCTCTCCAATTCGAATAACAGAAATGACACTGATGCCATTTCATGATATAATTGCTCAGGTATCTACCAAAGCACGGTGACATCAGCCCCGCTGCTCTACTACATTCTAGCCATCAAACAGACAACACTTCACATCTTGACCCAAATAATACATTATCAAAGCCCAATTGCTCCGAACGACGCACACTGAAGTCTTCTCCGGTGACGCTGATACTTTCCGAACACAGAGATGGAAATAGATTCCTATGAGAATGAGAAAACAGTTCACAAATTCAATGACCTTATGTTTAGCATTTTATCTCTCAGTTTCTAAAACAAAAGTACCTGTGATGCCCAGTGACGTGCACCCAGTGACAGACATTTCCCATCTCCAACATCACACAGAACAACAAATGACACATACTTAACTTGCAAAGTTGACATCAAATCCCCTTCCATTTTGGGAATTAAGTACTTCATGTCCCCCACAGGCATACTTCTACTTCACTTGTTCTTTGCCCAACTGGATCCCCATCTTCACACAAAACCTACAATGATAAAAACATTTCATGACACTCACAGTACACACTGACTGACACCATGAAGACCATCTCAAACCATCTGTGATTACACACCCAGCACCTATTTCTGCATCACTCTTTTCCATTCCCCCACAAGCAAATGCAACACCAACTGCATACACCGTGACACCTTCTTTTACAGATTATCGATACTAGTATCCCAACATGTACATCCACATACATGCATCAGAAAGCGAACAAGACTTTAAAAGAACAGCACACGATACAAAACACAGAAAAATATAGTGAGTATCTGGTTCTTTTTCCACCAGATGGGGCTTCACATCTATCCTTCTTTCACAAACTGCACCTCTTGAAGCCTCTTAAGGATCTGCAAACACAAAATAAGAATCCAACAAGGACTCAAAGTCAAACCCACAGATGATGCAACAAATCCCACCCTATTTCTTCAACAAACCATCTACGGGAACACAGGAATCACCAGTCATGAAATTCCCTCACCCTTCCCTTGAACTGCAACTCTCAGTCCCATTACATATTTTCCACACGCGCCTCCCCACCAATACCCCTTCCCTGAGGAATATCAACACATCACACAATATATTCAAGGAAAACTACTCAACATTTTAGGGCAAACACGACAACACTCTCACTAACCACCCACCTAAGTCCAACCTTCTTCTACAGAAGAAGCAACAACTTAACCCAAATATTGTCTTCTCCATCTGTTGTCTCACACACAAAACTGGTGATGAACCCATTCATCATAAACCCACCTTATCTAACACAGAAAAAACCACACTCCCATCAACAGGACTGCACTAAATGCTCTAACTTAACACTTACCTCATGGATGCAAACAGCTCCTCTGTGCCCACTGGCACCATATTTACAAGAACCCATGTAAACCAAACGGGGCACACTTGCTACAGCCCATTCCCTCAGTTCTGGACTCAAATACCTCTGTGGCACACAAACAATAAACACCAGATTATTGCTAATGCTCACAACACCACACTCCCTTTGCTAAACTAACCTATTTGACACCGTGAAAGAGCCCCAGCACATTCCTACCTACAATGAAGCAGCAACAAACTACTTCTATACATTTAAAATCAACATGCAAAATACTCACATTTACACAGTACTCATTGCCCTTTCCCAACACTGACAGGGGCCCATCGGTAACTAGGATGCTCACATCCTCCTCAGAAAACCAACACCCAATAGAGGACAGACAAACAGGATAGGGGTGATCAGTGATGCAAACCCAGTGCCATTTATGAGAGAAGAAGGGAGAATGGAGCATCTCTAGTTACAGACAGGTCACTCTTCCATCAGTCAACTTCCTCCACAGAAAACTCCCACTCCCATTCAATGAGCTGCCTCAGGAACCCATTACAAACAGGTAGGCTTCAGAGGACTCCCATCCCTACAGCCTCAACAGCACACATACTTTTTGACCATCAAATCCTCCAGCAGATACTTAACTTTGACAGCCACTCCCGATCGCCTTTTCCTTTGTACATGGGCCTTCGCTCCCATACATCGACATCTATACAGCAATGCAGTGACAGTCAAACAGATGTAGTCACAACCCTCCACAGAATGACACAACACGATACCAGATCTGCATGCGTCTGCAAATACAAACAAAGCTCAACTGCAAACCTACTCACAACATGCACAGCTACACAATTCAAAAGAGGACCTCAACTACATACTGCTTCCTGAAGAAAAGGAATATCTACTACAAATTACACCCCCCACACACAGACAAGCACCCACCCACCCCAGACACTCATCCACATATTACTAGCCCTCCCCACATCCCACCACAACAGCAGCCCTTCGCTAACTAGGATGCTCACATCCTCCTCAGAAAACCACAACCATGTAGAAGACGTATAAAGGATGAAGTGGTGAACTGCCATGCAAACCCAGTACCACGTGAGAAAAAAGAACTGAGAACAGAGCATCTCTAGTTACAGATGGGTCACTCTCCCAGCAATCAACCTTCATCCATGGAAAACACAAACTCCCTCCCTCCATACAACAAGCTCCCACCCACCCCTTACGTGCCCATTAAGAACAGACACAGTTTAGAGGACTCCCATCCATAAACGAGAAGCCTCAATATCTCAAATACTTCTGACCATAAAAGCCGTCAGCAAATACTTAACTTTGACAGCCACTCCCAATCTCAATATCTTCTTTTCCTTGCTACAGAGGCCTTCCCTCCCATACATCAACATCTGTACAGCAGTGCAGTGACAGTCAAACAGATGTAGTCACAATCCTCCACAGAATGACACAACACCAGATCTGGAGGCATCTGCAAATACAAACAAAGCTTAACTGAAAAACCAACTCACAAAGCACCCAACTACACGGTATGAAAGATGACCTCACCTCCATACTGCTTCCAGAAGATAAGGAATATCTACTACACATTACACTCTACTCAGAGAAGCACCCACCCACCCTACACACTCTCATCCACATATTGCTGGCCCTCCCCACGTCCCACCACGACAGGGGACCATCGCTAACTAGGATGCTCACATCCTCCTCGGAAAACCACAACCATGTAGAAGATGGAGAAAAGATGAAGTGGTGACCTATCATGCAAACCCAATGCCGTGTAAGAAAAAATAACTGAGAACAGAGCATCGCTAGTTACTGACAGGTCACTCTCGCAGCAATCGACTTTCCTCCAAGGAAAGTGCACACTCCCTCCATACAGTAAACTCCCTAATGCACCCATTAAGAATGGGCAGGGTGTAGAGGACTCCCATCCCTAAACAAGGCTCCTCAACGGCTCAAATACTTCTATCAAACCATTCAGGAGATACTTAACTTTGACAGCCACTCCTGCTCTCAAGAAAGGAAAAGACCTTCTCCAAGGGCCTTCGCTGCCATACATCAATAGCCATACAGCAATGTCATGACTGTCAAGGAGACAGTCACAACCCTCCATGGAATCAGATCCTGTACCAAGTAGTCTTGACACATCTGCAAATAAAAACAAAGTTTGACAGCAATTCTCAGTTATAAACTCAACTCACAAAGCTCCTAACTGCACAATATGAAAAATGACCACACCTACATACTGCTTCCTTGAGAAGGAACACCTACTACTAATTGCACCCCACCCCTCAGAGCACCCCACCCCAAACACTCATCCACACAGAAAATAGCTACACCTCTACACACTCATGCCCCTTCCCTTTCCCTACACCACAGGGGCCTGTCACTAACTAGGATGCTCACATCCTCCTCAGAAAACCACAACCATGTAGAAGATGGAGAAAAGATGAAGTGATGACCTATCATGCAAACCCAGTGCCGTGTAAGAAAAAAGAACTGAGAACGGAGCATCGCTAGTTACTGACAGATCACTCTCGCAGCAATCGACTTTCCTCCAAGGAAAGTGCACACTCCCTCCATACAGTAAACTCCCTAATGCACCCATTAAGAATGGCCAGGGTGTAGAGGACTCCTATCCCTAAACAAGGCTCCTCAACGACTCAAATACTTCTGACTATCAAACCATTCAGGAGATACTTAACTTTGACGGCCACTCCTGCTCTCAAGAAGGTCTTTTCCTTTCTCCAAGGGCCTTCGCTGCCATACATCAATAGCCATACAGCGATGTCATGACTGTCAAGGAGACGTAGTCACAACCCTCCATGGAATCAGATCCTGTACCAAGTAGTCTTGACACATCTGCAAATAAAAACAAAGTTTGATAGCAATTCTCAGTTATAAACTCAACTCACAAAGCTCCTAACTGCACAATATGAAAAATGACCACACCTACATACTGCTTCCTTGAGAAGGAACACCTACTACTAATTGCACCCCACCCCTCAGAGCACCCCACCCCAAACACTCATCCACACAGAAAATAGCTACACCTCTACACACTCATGCCCCTCCCCCTTTCCCTACACCGCAGGGGCCTGTCGCTAACTAGGATGCTCACATCCTCCTCGGAAAACCACACCCATGTAGAGGAGAACACAATGATGAATTGGTGACCTGTCATGCAAACCCACTGCTGTGTAAGAGAGGAATTGAGAATGGAGCATCTCTAGTTACAGACAGATCAAGCTGCCAGCAATCAATCAATCTCCATACAACAAGCACCCACCCACCACTCACAGGCCCATTAAGAATGGACAAACTTTAGATAACTCCCATAACTAATGAAAGCGCCTCAACATCACAAACGCTTCTGACCATCAAACCCTTTCGCATATACTGATATTTGGAAATTGGACAGGAGCTCCCCCTCTCAATGTCCCCTTTGCCTCGGTAGACAGGCCTTCACTCCCATATGTTGAAATCACTCACAAACATACAGCACCAGCATGACAGTCAAAAATAAAAATATTCACAACCTTTAATGTCACAAGGCACCTTGGTACCAGATCTGGATACAGCTGCAAATATGAAGAAGGCTTATGACAAAATACACAAGGTTAAACCACAAAACTCTTACTAAATATTACAGTTTCCTCAGACCGGTCCCCACCTAACCCAAACAGAATACTGTAATTCTTCTACAACAGTCCAACACTACAGATGTGCCACTGGTACTGGATATGGGTGTTTAACAGATGCTCTATCAGAAACAACCCCCAATGTATTCCCTCCCAATGAAAATAAAAATCATAAATCAAACACACTATGAACAACCTGAAATGAAATAAAAACACATTACACAGCAATAAGACAAGGAAAACAGTACATTAACATGTCATCATTACCCTGTATCAATACTCACCATGACTAAAAACACCCATAGAAGCACCTATGCACATCTCTTTGGACCACCACAAAGCTGAATGACTTCAGGTGACAATACACCAGCTTATATACTGCCTAAGCTCCACCCCCTCCATTTCCCAGCATGCCTTAGAAGCCAAAGGCAGCTATAAATACAGACTCAGGTGCCACAGAAACTCTTTAGTTCATTTCTAGCTTGACAGCAGGAAGCACTGTTCCTCTTGATGTAGTGATCAACCTTTCATCTTACAATGTGAATCTATAGAAGATTCAAACTCTATCACCAGGTAACACTATAATTACCATATTTCAGATTCCTAAAAAGAAAATGCTACCTGCAGAGAGTATGTGACTCCACGGTAGGTGCACTTGGGGGGTTGCTGAAAGAGGTATCTCAATTCCCCCAAATCAGACCCCCACACCTAAGAGAGACCCATGCCCTAAAGAAGAGCACCTAAGTTGCATACCTTTTGAATTTTTTTACTCATCCTACAGTGGGCCAGATCTTCGGCAGCATTTCAGTGGCAGCTCCTTCACTCGCTATCAGTCTTCGGCGGCATTTCAGTGATGGGTCCTTCAGTGCCACGGAAGACCAGGAGCAAGTGAACAGCCCGCCGCCAAAGTGCCGCCAAACACCCAGACCACCGCTGGGTATTCAAATTGAGCCCCACACTTCCTAAAGCTGGCCCTGCTTGCCACCCATAGCATTGCACCACCAGCAGGGCAAACTGAGGCTGCATAGCAGTAGGGACAGCAGGGGACAGCCAGAGGCTAGTTTCCCAAGCCAGGAGCTCAGGGGCTGGACAGGAGGGATCCACGGACCAGATGTGGCCAGCGGGCCGTAGTTTGTCCATCTCTGTCTTAAGGCAATGTCACCATCCTCAGCAGCATCACAGACATAAGGGTCGCATAGCATATTGCCACCCTTGCACCTCCACTGCTGCTGCAGCTTGTGCTGCCTGGCACTCGTCATACAGCTCAAGGCCGACTTCATGCTGTCAAACAGGGGGCTGGAACTTGCCATAGCCCACAGCCCTCTGGCCGCTCATGGCTCACCAGAGGCAACATTTCATATTGAGGCAGTGAGGCAATTTTAATGATGATTCCAGGGGCTAGTTGAGCACCTGAAAACTCCAGGTTTCTTCCACATAATAATTTAAATAAATAATGTGTCTTTAACTGGACTTTGTATCTGTTTCAATTAAAGAATAAGGATTTAGCTGGCAGGAGTATTGTATCTATGTAAGTTTACACCAATCAGGAGATAAGACAGTCCCACTTCCAAGCATCAGGTTGTCAGTTCTGGAGCTTTAACAATTATATCAGAAACACAATTTTCATATTTTGTACACTAGCTTTAATACAGATATATACAAATTGAAAAAATAAACAAACTCTGCTTAATATCCACTTAACACACACTCTGCATTTACTGCCATTATCTAGTCAACATTAATAATGTTTTTTTAGTGAATGGTTTTTCACTGTGCTAAAGAGTATTTATTTAATGTGTTGTTTTCTCTTTTATTAAGAAAGGAAATTAATGTCTCTAAATATTTTTGCATTTATGTTTACCTATCAAAATCACGTACATGACTCACTAACATTTGATTCCATCATGGCTATTAGTATCATACATGGAACTACATTTATTTTCATACAAGTGTTAAGGTCTTTTGCAGATATCACTAAAAATACGATTTGAAAATAAGCAACCTTCATTTGCAGTGTCTAAAGTTGTGCGTTGAAGCAAAATTTATGCTCTAGCAGGATACTATTATTTGATTGCCAGACTTTTATCATATTGTGCTCTATCATTGTTGTTGTTTTAAATCATGAATTACAATTATGCCAGCCATGGCCAGGTGAGGCATTTTAGAACTCACTTCTACCTTAACTTTAATTCTTAGAGTAGTAAAATTATGAAATGCACAGACCACAGAAACAAATAAACGAAGAGTACTGTAATCCTTCAAATGCACTGTACACATATTACTTCTGTTGAAAGAATAAAATAGTAGAGACTATAACAGTCCAACCATGTATGTGAAAGAGAGAGGCTGTGTGTGTTCAGGGAATGAGAGAGACAGCACACTCTCACTTTAAGCAGAGACCTCACTATTCAGAAGGGTTGTTGAGTCCATCAGCAGCACTCAGCATCTGCTACTCATAACCCAGAGGCAACATCACAGATGCCTGTAACACCCCCACACACACCCCGAAACATCAGCCCCTGCCCTCTGCACAGCAGACAAGAGGTTCCCATGACCAGCTTTGCATGGAGCTGCGCCAAGCACAGGGGCACTGATACAGAGGGCACAAGGGAGCCATGCCCCATTGCTTCTAATATCACTTTTTACAAGCCATAAGGGCAAGAAACATCCCTGTTTCTCAACAGGACAGGATTCAGGACACACCTCGTGTTCCCATGAGGCATACTATTGATGACACACCTCTCTTGTTTCTGGGGGTGGCAGTATTCAGGATACACCCCTTGTTTCTAGGGAGACGCCAATTCATGATACATTTTGTTTCTGGGGGACTACAATTCAGGTCATATCCTTTGTTTCTGGGGAGACAGTATTCAGGATACACCCCTTGTTTCTGGGGAGACTACAATTCACAACACACCCTTTGTTTCTGGAGGGGACATTATTCAGGATACACCTCTTGTTTCTGGGGAGACAGTATTTAGGATACACCTCTTGTTTCTGGGGAGACAGTATTTAGGAAACACCTCTTCTTTCTGGGGGTACTACAACTCAGGACACACTTTGTTTCTGGGGAGACTGCATTTCACGACACACCCTTTGTTTCTGGAGGGGACATTATTCAGGATACACCTCTTGTTTCTGGGGGAGACAGTATTCAGGATACACCTCTTGTTTCTGGGGGGACTACAACTCAGGACACACCCTTTGTTTCTAGGGGGACTCCAATTTGCGACTCACCCTTTGTTTCTGGGGAGACTGCATTTCACGACACACCCTTTGTTTCTGGGGAGACCATATTCAGGATACACCCCTTGTTTCTGGTGGGACTACAATTCAGGACACACCCTTTGTTTCTGGTGCGACTCCAATTCACGACATATTCTGTTCTGGGGAAACAGAATTCAGGACACACCCTTTGTTTCTGGAGGGGACATTATTCAGGATACACCTCTTGTTTCTGGGGGAGACAGTATTCAGGATACACCCTTTGTTCCTGGGGAGGGGGACATTATTCAGGAGACACCTCTTGTTTCTGGGGAGACAGTATTCAGGATACACCTCTTGTTTCTGGGGGAGACAGTATTCAGGATACACCCTTTGTTTCTGGTGGGACTACAATTCAGGACACACCCTTTGTTTCTGGTGCGACTCCAATTCACGACATATTCTGTTCTGGGGAAACAGAATTCAGGACACACCCTTTGTTTCTGGGGGGACTCTATTCAGGATACACCGCTTGTTTCTGGTGGGACTACAACTCAGGACACACCCTTTGTTTCTGGGGGGACTCCAATTTGCGACTCACCCTTTGTTTCTGGGGAGACTGCATTTCACGACACACCCTTTGTTTCTGGGGAGACCGTATTCAGGTACACCCCTTGTTTCTGGTAGGACTACAATTCAGGACACACCCTTTGTTCCTGGGGGGGGGGACATTATTCAGGAGACACCTCTTGTTTCTGGGGAGACAGTATTCAGGATACACCTCTTGTTTCTGGGGGAGACAGTATTCAGGATACACCCTTTGTTTCTGGAGGGACTACAACTTGCTACTCACCCTTTGTTTCTGGGGCGACTGCATTTAGGATACACCTCTTGTTTCTGGTAGGACTACAATTCAGGACACACCCTTTGTTCCTGGGGGGGGGGACATTATTCAGGAGACACCTCTTGTTTCTGGGGAGACAGTATTCAGGATACACCTCTTGTTTCTGGGGGAGACAGTATTCAGGATACACCCTTTGTTTCTGGAGGGACTACAACTTGCTACTCACCCTTTGTTTCTGGGGCGACTGCATTTAGGATACACCTCTTGTTTCTGGTAGGACTACAATTCAGGACACACCCTTTGTTCCTGGGGGGGGGACATTATTCAGGAGACACCTCTTGTTTCTGGGGAGACAGTATTCAGGATACACCTCTTGTTTCTGGGGGAGACAGTATTCAGGATACACCCTTTGTTTCTGGAGGGACTACAACTTGCTACTCACCCTTTGTTTCTGGGGCGACTGCATTTAGGATACACCTCTTGTTTCTGGTGGGACTACAACTCAGGACACACCCTTTGTTTCTGGGGGGACTCCAATTTGCGACTCACCCTTTGTTTCTGGGGAGACTGCATTTCACGACACACCCTTTGTTTCTGGGGAGACCGTATTCAGGTACACCCCTTGTTTCTGGTAGGACTACAATTCAGGACACACCCTTTGTTCCTGGGGGGGGGGGGGACATTATTCAGGAGACACCTCTTGTTTCTGGGGAGACAGTATTCAGGATACACCTCTTGTTTCTGGGGGAGACAGTATTCAGGATACACCCTTTGTTTCTGGAGGGACTACAACTTGCTACTCACCCTTTGTTTCTGGGGCGACTGCATTTAGGATACACCTCTTGTTTCTGGTAGGACTACAATTCAGGACACACCCTTTGTTCCTGGGGGGGGGACATTATTCAGGAGACACCTCTTGTTTCTGGGGAGACAGTATTCAGGATACACCCTTTGTTTCTGGAGGGACTACAATTTGCTACTCACCCTTTGTTTCTGGGGAGACTGCATTTAGGATACACCTCTTGTTTCTGGGGGACTGCAATTCACGATACACCCTTTGTTTCTGGAGGGGACATTATTCAGGATACACCCCTTGTTTCTGGTGGGACTGCAACTCAGGACACACCCTTTGTTTCTGGGGGAGACAGTATTCAGGATACACCCTTTGTTTCTGGAGGGACTCCAATTTCCGACTCACCCTTTGTTTCTGGGGAGACTGCATTTCATGACACACCCTTTGTTTCTGGGGAGACCGTATTCAGGATACACCCCTTGTTTCTGGTGGGACTACAACTCAGGACACACCCTTTGTTTCTGGGGGGACTCCAATTCACGACACATCCTGTTCTGGGGAACTAGAATTCAGGACACACCCTTTGTTTCTGGGGGGACTCCAATTCACAACACACCCTTTGTTTCTGGAGGAGACATTATTCAGGATACACCTCTTGTTTCTGGAGAGACAGTATTTAGGAAACACCTCTTGTTTCTGGGGGAGACAGTATTCAGGATACAACTCTTGTTTCTGGGAGGACTGCAATTCACGATACACCCTTTGTTTCTGGAGGGGACAATTATTCAGGATACACCTCTTGTTTCTGGGGAGACTGAATTTAGGCTACACCCTTTGTTTCTTGTAGGACTACAATTCAGGACACACCCTTTGTTTCCGGGGGGACTCCAATTTGCGACTCACCCTTTGTTTCTGGGGAGACAGTATTCAGGATACACCCCTTTTTTCTGGGGAGACTACAATTCACAACACACCCTTTGTTTCTGGAGGGGACATTATTCAGGATACACCTCTTGTTTCTGGGGAGACAGTATTTAGGATACACCTCTTGTTTCTGGGGAGACAGTATTTAGGAAACACCTCTTCTTTCTGGGGGTACTACAACTCAGGACACACTTTGTTTCTGGGGAGACTGCATTTCACGACACACCCTTTGTTTCTGGAGGGGACATTATTCAGGATACACCTCTTGTTTCTGGGGGAGACAGTATTCAGGATACACCTCTTGTTTCTGGGGGGACTACAACTCAGGACACACCCTTTGTTTCTAGGGGGACTCCAATTTGCGACTCACCCTTTGTTTCTGGGGAGACTGCATTTCACGACACACCCTTTGTTTCTGGGGAGACCATATTCAGGATACACCCCTTGTTTCTGGTGGGACTACAATTCAGGACACACCCTTTGTTACTGGGCGGACTCCAATTCACGACACATTCTGTTTCTGAGGGACTACAATTCAGGTCACATCCTTTGTTTCTGGAGGGGACATTATTCAGGATACACCTCTTGTTTCTGGGGAGACATTATTCAGGATACACCCCTTGTTTCTGGTGCGACTCCAATTCACGACACATTCTGTTCTGGGGAACTAGAATTCAGGACACACCCTTTGTTTCTGGGGAGACTGCATTTCACAGCACACCCTTTGTTTCTGGGGAGACCGTATTCAGGATACACCCCTTGTTTCTGATAGGACTACAATTCAGGACACACCCTTTGTTTCTGGAGGGGACAGTATTCAGCGATCACTTCTCCTTTCTATTCATGACACAGCCCTTACATCCAGAGGGCAGGGGAGTCATAACACATCTCATATTCCTACAAAGGACACTATTCAGCACACACCCCTTGCTCCCAGGAGGAGTACGATCTATGACGCACCTCTTGTTTCTGCAGGGGGACCACAATTCATGACGCACCCCTTGTTTCTTCAGGGAGCACTATTCAGGGGACACCACTTGTTTCCAGAGGGGCCAGTATTTGTGACTCACCCCTTGTTTCTGGAGGGCAGAGTACTCATAACACATCTCACGTGCCCAGCAGGGACAGTACGCAGGCCACACCGCTTCTTCTCACAAGGAGTACTATTGATCACACGTCCCTGCTTTCTGAAGGGAACGTTATTCAAGACACACCTCTTGTTTCCAGAGGGGACACTATTCAGAACTCACCCCTTGTTCCCAGGAGGAGTAATACTGATAAAACACATGTTTCGGGGAGAGGGGGCAACATGGAGGAGACAGTATTTGTGTTACACCTGTCGTTTCTGAAGCAGACATTATTCAGGGGACACCTCTTGTTGCCAAAGTATTCATGCCACACTCCGTCTCCGGAGGACACTGTACTCATAACACATCTCTTGTTGCCAGAAAGGACGGTATTCAGGACACACCTCTTGTTCTCAGGAGGACTACTATTATAAGGGGTGACTCGTCTGGAGGGGACACTATTTGAGACACACCTCTCCAGAGGGAACAATATTCAGAACATACCTTTTGGTCCCGATGGGGACAGTATTTGTGACACACCTCTCCTTTCCATAGGGGACACTATTCAGGACTCACTTCTTTCAAATTAGGCTTCACAGAATTTACAAAGGACCCTTGGGGGTATGACAGGAAGCTCACAATGAGACAGATATATCCTTAAACACTTTTTATTAAAATCAATGAAATTGTAACTCTGGGTATTTTACCATTGACTTACTAAGGTACAATTGCATTACTGCTATTCAAAAGATACATATGATAATATAGTATTGTATGCAGCAAATCTTTGCTGCTTTTAAAGAAAGGGTGTAAGTATGTTAACCAAAGAATCCTGTGGCACCTTATAGACTAACAGACATTTTGCAGCATGAGCTTTCCTGGGTGAATACCCACTTCTTCAGATGCAAGTAGTGGAAATTTCCAGGGGCAGGTATATATGCAAGCAAGAAGTAAGCTAGAGATAACCAGGTTAGTTCAATCAGGGAGGATGAGGCCCTGTTCTAGCAGTTGAGGTGTGAAAACCAAGGGAGGAGAAACTGGTTCTGTAATTGGCAAGCCATTCGCAGTCTTTGACACCATCAGCTCAGGATTAAACAAATTTGCAGATGAACTGGAGCTCAGCAGTTTCTCTTTGAAGTCTGGTTCTAAAGTTTTTTTGCTGCAGGATGGCCACCTTAAGATCTGCTATTGTGTGGCCAGGGAGGTTGAAGTGTTCTCCTACAGGTTTTTGTATATTGCCATTCCTAATGTCTGATTTGTGTCCATTTATCCTTTTCCTTAGAGACTGCTATGTACATCGGCCAAACTGGACAGAGGGGCATTGCTGGCATATGATGGCATATATTACATTGGTGGACATGCAGGTGAATGAACCGGTGATGGTGTGGCTGATCTGGTTAGGTCCTGTGATGATGTTGCTGGTGTAGATATGTGGGCAGAGTTGGCATCGAGGTTTGTTGCATGGATTGGTTCCTGAGCTAGAGTTGCTATGGTGTGGTGTGCAGTTGCTGGTGAGAATATACTTCAGGTTGGCAGGTTGTCTGCGGGCAAGGACTGGCCTGCCACCCAAGGCCTGTGAAAGTGTGGGACCATTGTCCAGGATGGGTTGTAGATCCCTGATGATGCATTGGAGGGATTTTAGCTGGGGACTGTATGTGATGGCCAGTGGAGTCCTGTTGGTTTCTTTCTTGGGTTTGTCTTGCAGTAGGAGGCTTCTGGGTACACGTCTGGCTCTACTGATCTGTTTCCTTATTTCCTTGTGTGGGTACTGTAGTCTTGAGAATGCTTGGTGGAGATTTCCTAGGTGTTGGTCTCTGTCTGCGGGGTTAGACCAGATATGGTTGTACCTCAGTGCTTGGCTGTAGACAATGGATCTTGTGGTGTGTCTGGGATGGAAGCTGGAGGCATGAAGGTAGGCATAGCGGTCGGTAGGTTTTCAGTATAGGGTGGTGTTAATGTGACCATCACTTATTTGCACTTATCTCCCGTGTAGATTGGTCCAGGCTGAGGTCGATGGAGGGGTGGAAGCTGTTGAAATCGTGGTGGAATTTTTCCAGAGTCTCCTTCCCATGGGTCCAGATGATGAAGATGTCATCAATGTAGCATAGGTAGAGAAGGGGCATGAGTGGACGGGAGCTGAGGAAGCATTTTTCCAGGTCAGCCATAAAAATATTGGCATATTGTGGGGCCATGCGGGCAGGGCCGCCCAGAGGATTCCAGGGGCCCGGGATCTTTGGCGGCGGGGGGCCCTTCCGTTCCGGGACCCGCTGCCGAAGTGCCCCGAAGACCCGCGGCGGGGGCCCCCCGCCACCAAATTACCACCAAAGCGGGACCCGCCGTCGAAGCGCAGCCCGGTCTTCGGTGGTAATTCGGCGGTGGGTCCCGGAACAGAAGGGCCCCCCCGCCGCCGAATTGCCACCAAAGACTGAGCTGAACTTCGGCGGCGGGTCCCGCTCCATCTTCGGCAGTAATTCACCAGTGGGGAGTCCTTCCGCCCCGGAGCGCAAGGACCCCCCGCCAGCAAAGACCGGGAGCGGAAGAAGCTCCTGCACCCGGCCCCGCAAGAGTTTTCCGCACCCCGCTCCAGGGGCCCCAAAAAACTCTGGTGGGGGCCTCTGTGGGACTCGGGGCCTGGGGCAAATTGCCCCTCTTGCCCCCCCCCCTCTGGGCGGCCCTGCATGCGGGTGCCCATAGCGATGCCACTGATCTGGAGATATATATTGTCATTAAATTTGAAATAGTTGTGTGTAAGGATAAAGGCACAGAGCTCAGCAACCAGTTGTGCTGTGGCATCATCAGGGATACTGTTCCTGACAGCTTGTATTCCATCAGTGTGTGGGATGTTTGTGTAGAGAGCCTCTACATCCATGGTGGCTAGGATGGTGTTTTCTGGAAGGTCACCAATGCATTGTAGTTTCCTCAGGAAATCAGTGATGTCACGGAGATAGCTGGGAGTGCTGGTAACATAGGGTCTGAGTAGAGAGTCTACATATCCAGACAGTCCTTCAGTGAGACTTCGAATGCCCGAAATGACGGGGCGTCCAGGATTTCCAGGTTTGTGGATCTTGGGTAGTAGATAACATACCCTTAGAGCCCCAACCAGGGTTATTCTGATTTGTTCCGGTGTTAGTGTAGGGAGTGTCCTGAGTAGATGGTGCAGTTTCTTAGTGTATTCCTCAGTGGGATCTGAGGGAAATAGCCTGTAAAATTTGGTATTGGAGAGTTGTCTGGCAGCCTCCTTTTGGTAGTCAGACCTGTTCATGATGACAACAGCACCTCCTTTATCACCCTCTTTGATTATAATGTCAGGATGGTTTCTGAGGCTGTGGATGGCATTGCGTTCTGCACGACTTAGGTTGTGAGGCAAGCAATGTTGTTTTTTCCACAATTTCTGCCTGTGCACGTCGGCAGAAGCATTCAATGTATAGGTCCAGACTGTCATTTCGACCCTCAGGAGGAGTCCATGTGGAGTTCTTCCATGGGTACCTGCCACATGGACCAACTGCTAGAACAGGGCCTCATCCTCCCTGATTGATCTAACCTCATTATCTCTAGCTTGCTTCTTGCTTGCATATATACCTGCCCCTGGAAATCTCTACTACTTGCATCCGACGAAGTGGGCATTCACCCACGAAAGCTCATGCTGCAAAACGTCTGTTAGTCTATAAGGTGCCACAGGATTCTTTGCTGCTTTTACAGAACCAGACTAACACAGCTACCCCTCTGATACTTTACACACTTTCTTGATAACCTGGGGGTAGGAGACACAGGCCCACCCTTCCAGCTTCAAGTTTCTTAATTTTTGATGCAGAGCTTAGAAAAACTAATGCTAAGAGCTAACTTAAAACCTAAGTTTAAGTTAGGGTTTATTGACTAATAAACAAAACTAAGAAGAAAAGCTTAGGGAAACCAAGCTTAAACTTTGTTTTAAGGGAACTAGACTAAGAACAACAAGGACAGCCTACTAATAATGGCTACTACTATCGTAGATAGAATAGAGTGAGTGACTGTGAGTAAGATAGAGTAAGTGAAAATGATAGAGCAGAGTGCAGTGAAGTGAAGTGCTCTAGCGAGGAGGGTCACCTCTTTTATAGGGCATAAGTGCCAGAAATCCTCCCTCCTATGCCCACAGTTTATTCCTCACCCACAAACGTTAGACTACACTTACTCCATAGGGTAATAGGTTTGTGTGTATTGATGACACGTATACAGCATACGCACATAAGTTTCCTTGTGGTGTCCCTGTTAAGTCTGTGGGTATAGGAGGGTTGAAACCCCCCCTATGCCATTCTTCATTATCTATGGGTCTAGGTAGAAGGTTACAGACATAGAAGTAAATAAGTATCCACGCCTATAACTTTTCACCTGTTAATACATCTATATTAAGAGCATTTACCCTGAAAAGTAAAGTTAACTTTCCTTAGCTTAACATACGGGATATAGCCTTAAAGTAATCTTGGCTGTAACCCAAGAGACCTCAAGTATTTGGTTTATTGTAATAGATATATTTTATATTAAACTTAAAATATATATGAAAAATCTATAAACCTATCTATCTATGCAAGCAAGCTGGTTAGTCCTATACGCTACATGACTCAGAATCAGGACAAGAGATTCTCCCATTGCATTCTCCTCTGAGCCGTTCAAACCTCCTTCACTCATTAGTTTTGAGTCATATTATTTACAAAAGTGCTAGCATCGTCATAATGGGGAAAAAACAAATAAACAAACCAACCAGCCAGCCTCCCCATCTGCAAACAATCTCATCTCAGTAGGAAAAGTCCTACAACAGACTTGGCCAACTGCAATGTAAACTCCAAATGATCTCACTGTATTTGAGATCCATTCAAATTCCCCATCCAGGTCTGTGACACTTTCATCTCAGGCCCTAAATTACTGTTTTAGGAGCAAAGAAAACAAATTGTGATCCACAAACAGAGGGCTGAAAACCCTGAGTCATAGGACACATTCAGTGGTGGAACTGTAGAAAGTGGAGAAGATCAATTCCACATGGCTCTAAAAGAGGAAACACTGCTGGAGTAATTCAGAAGGTGGGAATCCTTCTGACACACCACTGTTTCAGGTATCACAGAAGTTGAAAAAAACCCAACACTTTTCCCCCTCTCGGTCATAGAGTCACCAGGCGATGCTCTGGAACTACTCCATACAAAGCCAGTCAGGACTCTGGGGAGCCTCCTCTCTCTGAGCACACAGTCAGGGGAAGAAGCTTACACAGCTTCAACTTTCCTGGGTCTGATCGCAAAGCATTCAGCATCCCCTCCCTGCCTCACCCTGCGCTTCCCACAGCGAGTCTGCCCAGGCGGGATCCTGGGGAAGCCAGAGGGCCCTGCACCCCAGCTCCGCAGTCAGCAGTGACTCTCAGACAGCCGGGAGAACAGAAGTTTTATTATTCGACAGGAAGGCAGCGTAGAACGGAACTCGTTAGCACAGAAATCAATGACTTTCAGCCCAGTCCATCTTGGAGAGTTGTGGGCCAGATGCCCTGGATTCTCACTCTTCCAGTCCCCCCAAGCAGACTGCCAGCTTCCAGTGACCCAAACTCAGACACCCCCATTGCTCCCCCTCCTTGTCTTTGTGTCTCTTCCTGAGCAAAAAGTCACTCGGTTGCATCCCATTCCTGGGTCTCAGGTTACAAAGGCACCGTGTGATGGGTTCAGTCACAGACACCCCCTTGGGACTGTCACCTGACGTACTGAAATGACCTCTGAGCCCATTTTCCCTGCCAGCTTGGGTCTTCCAAAACCCTGCCTTGTGGAGCCAGGCACGCTAGCCTGCTGCAACACAGACCCGGGGTTTGAACCACACCTCCAAAGCTGCAGGCTTTAAGTGAAAACAGCTCAGTAGCTTACTTGTCTCCAGCACACAGACACCCAGTTCCCAATGGGATCCAAACCCCCAAATAGATCCATTTCACTCTGTATAAAGCTTATATGGAGTAAATTCATAAATTGTCCATCCTCTGTAACACCGATAGAGAGAGATGCACAGCTGTTTGCTCCCCCAGGTATGAATCACTTACTTTGGGTTCATTAATAAATCCTACTTAACATCATTTTTGTTTAAGTGGTTTCAAGTAAAAACAGACAGAACAAAGTAAGACGCCCAGCAAAATAAAGCAAAAACACACAAGTTTAAGCCTAATACAGTAAGAAACTGATGACAGGTAATAGCTCACCCTCAGGAATGTTCCAATAAGCTTCTTTCACAGATCAGACTCCTTCTTAGTCTGGGCCCGATCCTTTCCCCAGGTAGTGTGAGTTCCAGCAGACATCTCGCTGGTAAGCAGGGGATTGCTCACGACTGGCCCCCTTTGTGCTGCTCCTCCCCCTTTTATAGTGTTGGCACAAGGCGGGAATCTTATCTCTCTGGGTCCCCACCCCTCCTGCTAAATGGAAAAGCACCAGGTTTAAGATGGATTTCAGTACCAGGTGGCATGGTCACATATCACTGTAAGACCCCTCATCTCGATTCCCCATGGGCTGGCCCACACCTACACAGGAAGGCGTTCAAGTAACTAAGGCCATTTACGACTGATTATTTCTGGAGCACCCTTAAAGGCCTCCACTTAATACATTTACATCAGTGAGACAAGTTTAGATCTTATTCTCCTAGCTCCAGATATAGAGATCATACATGCAAACACATAGGATGAACACACTCAGTAGATTACAAGCTTTCTAATGACACCATACAAGGGGTATTTAACATTATGTCATATTCAGAAGCATGTTTCCATAAAGCATATGGAGTGCAACATCACACACTTGTCACAGCATAGGTGCAGGCAGCTGGAGCAGCCTCACCCACCCCAGAGATCTCAGCCAAAGTCACACACCCCTATTACCACCACAGAGGGAAACTGAGGCATACACTGTATTCATGCAAAACAGTAAAACTCACATAGGCTCAACAGTAAGACTCACATACAACATAACAAGGGAAAATCCCCACTTCGTCACACCCTCTATCCCTGCTCCTTCTCTGTTATATTTACATTGAGAAAAATGGGGCAGAACCCAGGGCAACGTGGGAATAACTGAGAATGAGACAATCTGTCCTGGTGACTAACAATCACTTTGCAGTGGGAGGAAAAGTATAAACGTGATGCTCCAAATTTCATAGAATCATAGAATATCAGAGTTGGAAGGGTCCTCAGGAGGTCATCTAGTCCAACCCCCTGCTCAAAGCAGGACCAATTCCCAACTAAATCATCCCAGCCAGGGCTTTGTCAAGCCTGACCTTAAAAACCTCTAAGGAAGGAGATTCCACCACCTCCCTAGGTAACCCATTCCAGTGTTTCACCACTCTCTGAAAAAGTTTTTCCTAATATCCAACCTAAACCTCCCCCTCTGCAACTTGAGACCATTACTCCTTGTTCTGTCATTGGGTACCACTGAGAACAGACTACAAAAAGTGATGGAGATTGTGGTGAGGAGATTTGCTACGTTACCCTGGCCACTATATGGGCTATTTTCTTCACTGAAAAAAATAGTTGTGTTTTTACATCAGGATCCCTAACTCAATCTAGCTAACTCCATGGAAGACCCTACCAGGGTCAAGGTCCAGGTAGATTTTAACCTCCATGTACTAAGTAAAGGTCTCTCCTAGCTCCCCCACCTGGGGCTGACACACATTCCTGGAGGGACGCACATTTCCATGACGCAGAACAAAGGAGTTGATGAAAAACACTGTGAGCTTCATCCGAGGAAGGGTGAGCTGCAAAAGGGAAAAGCAGACAACTCACGTGAAGGAGCAGAGACGCCACAAATGCTCCCTTAAAGTTCACTACTTGGGAATTAGCAAAAGGAAAAAAGCAATCTTTTCTGAGACCCAGACGAGATTTTCATGGTGTTTATCTCCCTTGCAGCTTCTCTGGTGATAAATAAGAGAAGAGTCATGATAGAAGAATTTCCCACACTCACAGCATTTATAGGGTTTCTCCCGTGTGGCTCCTCTGATGGCTTAAAAGGCATGAGTGCTCGGTGAAGATTTTCCCACACTCGCAGCACTCATGAGGTCTCACTCTGGCATGGATTCTCTGATGACGTGAGCGCCTCCTGAACTTTTTCCCATACTCAAAGCCCGTGTTATTTCTCTCTCCCGTCAGGATTCTCTGCTGAGCCGTGGCTTCCTTGAGGCCTTTGTGAGTTCCCCAATAATTAACAGATATTCCAACTTTTTGTTCTGGCTCGTTTCCCTGCCGTTTCTCTGGCCTGTGCTGCCCCTGAGAACCTTTTCCCTGCTCACAACTCCTGGACACACTCCCTTTGCATCTTTGCAACAATGCCCCACGTGCTTTCACTTGCTCCTCTTCCTGATGAGGCTTCTGCTCCATGGTCTCTCTGACCATCCCCTCACCTGCTGGGATAGAGAAAGAAAAACCTCAGAAACCAGAAGGGAAAAATGGGGGGATAAAACAAGAGAATAGCTGGAGATAGAGAAAAACCAGGGACTGAATTTCCCCAAAAGTGAGAGAGGAGGGGATAAATTCTACATCCAGTTCCCACCCAAACACTCAGGGAGAAGGGACTTTGGGGAGGGAACGAATGCTAGGAGTTAGGATGGGTAGGAAACCATGAACAGTATCTGCTCTGAGGATATGACACCTACTGAGGACCACCCTGAATCCAGAGACCTCACAAGGTCTTTGCTGGGAATCCCAGCTGTTTCCTTCAACAGCTGAGTAGGTTTAATGATCCCTCACCCATGCAACTGCCTCTCAGGATCTCTCTTTCCTCTGAGCCCTGGAGATCTGGGGCCCACGGCTCTTCCCCTCATTCCAGCTGGGAGATGACATCGGGTTTGGAAACTGAAAACCCTGTTCAGAGGAAAGACGACCAGTGAGATCAGGTAACACGCAAAATAAGAACTTACTCAATTTGTGCAGTAACAATGGTTCTCTGAGATGTGTCTCCCTATGGGTGCTCCACTGTAGGTGCTAGCACATTAAAAATAGCTGTGTAGATCGGTCGCTTTCCACACTACTGTACCCCTTTCAGAAGCCTGATTTGTCTTGCGTACCTCCAAGTTACACCTCATTTAAAATTACTTGCTTATAAAATCAGACAAAAATACAAAAGTGTCACCGCACACGATGAATTGCTGACTTACTCATTTTTTACCATATCATTATAAAATAAATAATTGGAATATAAATATTGTACTTACATTTTAATGTATATCATATAGATCAGTATAAACAAGTCATTGTATGAAATTTTACTCTGTACTGACTTGGCTAGTGATTTTTCCATAGCAACTCTGGAAGACCTCTGCGTACCCCAGGGGTACATATACTGCTGGTGTAGACGCTGCAGCTCAGGCTTAAGAGACTGAGCTCCAGCCCAATCTGCAACACATTCTCAGTTACATACAGCCCGCCAAGGCCAGTCTGGGGACCCAGGCTGGGAGGGTCTCTCTCAGAGGCAGCACAGACATCACAAAGTGCAATACAGTTGTGTTCTCACATTCTGCTTCCCTTGGACCCAGTCATTACACATTCATATGTGGACAGTTTTTGACCATGTTTCACTCCTTCGCACCCAGTGACTAACAAAGCACATTGAGAGGGAAGCTGACCCATGCATATTTTTCATTAAAGACACTACTAAAGACAGACCCCATTCTCCAGAGGGAGACAACGTCAAAGTGAAGGGCTAGGATCATGAATCATAAAATCACAGAAACATATGGGGTAAAAGGACCTCGAGATGTCAGCTAGTCCATCCTCCAGCCCTGAGGCAGGACCCAGTATACACAGACCATCTGTCTAACCTCTTCTTAAAAACCTCCAGCGACCAGGATTCCACAACCTCTCTTGGGAACGTATTCCTGTACTTATCTATACGCACAGCTGGAAAGTTTTTCCTAAGATCCAACCTAAACATCCCATGCTGCAGAACAAGCCAGTTACTACTTCTCCCTACCCTAACCCTAAGCAAGAGAGGATAAGGCAGGGGCGGGCACAGTTTTTGGCCTGAGGGCCACATCAGGTTTCCAAAATTGTATGGAGGGCCGGTTAGGGGAGGCTATGCCCTCCCTGCTTCTCGCCCCCTGACGGCCCTCACGGGACTCTTACCGCATCCAACACCCCCGTTCCCTGATGGCACCCCCCGGGACTCATCCCCCTTCCACCACCCCCTGCTCCCTGACCACCCAGGACCCTCTGCCCCTGACTACCCCCCACCATATATGAATGTATATATGACATAACTGGAATATGTTTTATGCTACATATTCCAGTTAACATATCTACGTGAAGGTTATGATCTACTGAATCTATTAATCCTATTTGTATGCACATATCATTTTTGTATTCAAAGTTATGAATATTGGCTGTATACTCAGGGCCAGTGCAATCCATTAGGTGACCTAGGCAGTCGCCTAGGGCACTAGCATTTGGGGGGGGCGACATTTTGGCTCCTTCAGCGGCGACTGGATCTTCGGCCGCCCTGGTCGTCATCGGCATTTAGGCGGAGGGAGCTAGGACAGAGGAGTGTGGGGAGGGCCGCCTGCAGCAAGTAAGGAGGGGCACAGCACACAGGGGAACCGCTCCCTGCTCAAGCTCACCTCTGCTTCACCTCCTCCCCTGAGCACGCCACCCTGCTCTGCTTCTCTCCCTCCCAGGCTTCTGGTGCCAAACAGCTGATTGGCGCCACAAGCCTGGGAGGCGGAAGAAGTGGAGCAGCGATGGTGTGCTCGGGGAGGAGGCAGAGCAGAGGTGAGCTGGGGCAGGGAGCTGCTGCAGGGCTCCCCGAGCCAGGGGGAGCTGCCGTGGGGGGGGCACCTCAAGGTGGGGGGGGGAGCTGCCACAGGGGGGCACCTTAGGGCAGAGGCGGGGAGGCAGAGAGCTGCCACAGGGCTTGGGGGCAGGCACAAGGTGGAAGTTTCGCCTACGGCATGAAACAACCTTGCACCCGCTCTGTGTATACTTGTCTGATTCTTAGTAGGTTTTAGTGAAGCAGTTGGTTGGCTTCGTGAGAAAAGACTATTCTCAGCACGTGCTCAGTCAAGAAGCCCTTACGCCAACAATGAATTTAGAGACATCAGTCCACATCTGACCTTTCCCAGGAGTGTGGCTTGGCTGGTAATGAACTCAGTCATGCATGGACATGTGACTTGCCCAGGGGACTCCAAAACTCCATTTTGTAGCTGGACTTTGCATAGGAGAGAGGAGGGGGTCTCCACCCACAAGAGAAAGTCTATTTAAACCCCTGGGAGTCCCCTCCATTTTGTCTTCAGCTGGCTAAAGAGAGAGCCTCCCCACCCCCAAAGATACCTGAAAGAAACTGGAACAAAGGACAGTAACTACAGGGGGTGTGAGTGACTGCTGCACCCAAACTAGGAGACGAGTCTGTAAAAGGAAGCTTACGGGGCAAGGTTTTTATCTGTATTCAATTTCTTAGACATAGATTTGCATGTTTTATTTTATTTTGCTTGGTAATTCACTTTGGGTTAATTAATGAGTAAACGGTGATTTTATTAAATAAATCCTACTTTCTGTAAGTGGTTCCAGGAAGTAACCGACAGAACAAAGTATGTATTAATACTTGGGGGGGGGGAAGAGCTGTGCATCTCTCTCTATCAGTGTTACCCTGTATAAAGCTTAAACTTATAGATTGGTCCAGGGGCAGCTCTAGGATTTCCACCACCCCAAGCAGGGCGGCACACCACGGGGGGCGCTCTGGCGGTTGCCGGTCCCACGGCTGCGGTGAACCTCCCGCAGACGTGCCTGCAGATGCTCCACTGAAGCCGCGAGACCAGCGGACCCTCTGCAGGCACACCTGCGGGAGGTCCACCGGAGTCGCCTGCCACCCTCCCACGGGGACGCTGCCCCAAGCACATGCTTGGCGCGCTGGTGTCTGGAGCCAGCCCTGGATTGGTCACCCTCTGTAAAACGGATAATCCCTACCTGAGCTGGCTCCATGGCAGCCATTTCCCTTCCCTGCTCCCTGGAAAGGTGGGATGTGACACTGCAGCCTGTCAGGGCAAGAAGGGGAAGTGTGAGAGCACGACAGTCACATCCCATCACAGTTCCCCCCGGCTCTTTCTTCGTAGATGGATGTTCTCAACTCTGTGTTTGTTTGAATTCCTTTTCTGACAGGTGTCTCGGTAGTTAGTCACATGTCCCCCCCCCCATTACTAATTGTGTTTTGAATATTTCTGTTGTTTGCATGACAAAGTGTCCAATGAGCTCTTGGAATGCGTTGGGCACACTTGTTTGCTTCAGAAGATGGAAGTAGTAACCAGGAGGATTTTAACCAGACACCAGGCATTTTAGGTGTGAAGGAAAATTTGGTAGGCGTCAATGTTGGTCAAGCTACTAGGCGCAAAGCATTGGCCAAGCTTCTTTTGTTTATGAAGAGCCAAATGAAAAGTCCCCAAAACCAAACAATGGCTTTCTATGTATAGGGGGCAGGAGAAGGTGAAGTGGAAAGTCCCCAAACAGAACAATTTGCAATAGCCAAGCTTAAGACATATATAACCACAATAGAAGCATTAGAAAAGTCAAACCGCAAAAGGACCAGACTGAGAACAACAACAACAGGAAGGGCCAAATAAGGGAGATGATTGTTCTTTTTGCTTTTGACCTGTATTGATTTTGCCATGTATTCCAAACAAGGTAACTGATGCGGAAGTATGTGTAATTTCTCTGTGGTTTTAAGCTTTAAAAAGCTGTGTGTTCCTTGAATCGGGGGGGCAGCTCCAAATAGCTGTCACCCTTTGCATGCTCATAATCAATAACGGTGCCTCAGGCTAATCTGATTCCAAAGACAACACGTGGATCATTTTTCCACATCATAGGGTTGATTCTAACAGGCAGGAGTTAGGAAGCGGAAGGTGGAAAGCAATATGGGCAAAAGTGTTCATGAAATGATGATTTTGTGATTCTAAGAGAAGGAAGGTGTTAAAGCAGGAAAATAAGGACAACGGACTTCAGAAAGGCAGGTGATATCAGATGCCCAGCTGGGAAGCAAGAGAGCTCTGGGCTGGAGAAAGAGAGAGCAGGCAGAGCCCACCTGGATGCAGGGAAGACTGGGAGGTGCTGTGCTGAGGGAGGCCAGGCCTGAGGGCCCTGAGACTTTCCTACGCTGTGTTCAGATGCTCAATAAACCCTCCTGTTTTACACTGGCTGAGAGTCACTCTGGTCTAGAGAACAGGTTGCATCATTTCCTCTGGGACTAGAGGCCCCGGAGGGTCCAGAGCAAGTGGATTCGCTGATGGGGCCCATGGCGAGAGACAGGTGTGCTAAGGCTCAGAGAGGTGCGGTTCCAGGAGGTGGAGGCGCTTAACCCCCGAGAGAGGGGAACCGCAAGAAGGGCTGCATCACTGAAGGGGGTTCCCCCAGGGGCCACACAATCTGTGAGTCCCTGACACCTGGGACTTCTCGTAACTTGCCACTGGAAGGAAAGGGTGTGTGTGTCAAGTATGGAAAACCAAAGATTCCCGCTTTATGTAAATCCTATTTAAGGGTGGGGAGGAAAGCAAACGAGATGACTCCTCTCCATGGCGTGTGTGCTCAACAACAAAGACTGCTAAAGCCACCTGTAGGTAAGGACAGCGGGGACTCCAGACTGAGACAGGGGTCCAGTCTGAAAAGAAATATAACTGGAACTCTGAACCACAGAAATTTTGCAACCTGCCTCAAATAACTTTCAGAGTAAGAAATTACATTGTTTCACCTGCTTCACAGTGGTAACCGTGTTAGTCTGTATCAGCAAAAACACCAAAGAGTACTTGTGGCACCTTAGAGACTAACAATTTTTTTTTAATTGTGTAACCTGTTTTTTAAGTATATTAAGCTTAGCTTGTGTATTTTGCTTTATTTGGTTAGTAATCTGCTTTGTTCTGTCTGTTATCTCCTATAACTACAGAAGGTGAATTTTAAGTGAATAAAGTGGGTTATATTATAAACCAGAAATAAGTTTAGTATGTAATTTCTAACTGGGGGGGGGGGCAGAAGTTGTGCATATCTCCCTCCATGGTGAGGGAGGAGGTGAATTTCATAAAACCTTTGGGTCTGTCCCCCTTACAGGGAGCGGGCACCAGAGTGCTGGGGCAGGACCCTAAGGCTGAATCTTTCCAGAGTGGATCTGTCTCTCTGTGCAGCTGGGCATGGCCCTGCCCATGTGCTTGGCTGGAAGAGGCTTGCGAGCCTAACCCGGCCAGATAAAGGGCACCCAGACTGGCAGAACAGGCTGCCTCAGTGGCAACCCAGCACATCAGGCAACACCCCAAAGGGCCCAAACCCATCTCAGCGATGTCCCATGGGAATAAAATTCTAAGGAGAGCTGGCACTTTCTCAGACCACTACTAAAGGAGCAACAGCAAACGATCACAATGCAAAGGAAAGACAGAAAGAATAGGAAACTGCCAATAGGCGCTCTTTAATGACCAGACAATAAAAAGGATTCCTACAAAATCTGAATCATGGACAAATTGCTATGCGTGAGTACAAAAGAACAGCACAAGCATAGAATCATAGGACTGGAAGGGACCTCACAAGGTCATCTAGTCCAGTCCCCTGCACTCATGGCAGGACTAAGGCCTTGGCTACACTGGCACTTTACAGTGCTGCAACTTTCTCACTCAGGGGTGTGAAAAAACACCTCCCTGAGCGCAGCAAGTTACAGCGCTGCAAAGCACCAGTGTGAACACTGCCCCAGTGCTGGGAACGCAGCTCCCAGCGCTGTAAGCTAATCCCCACGGGGAGGTGGAGTACCTGCAGTGCTGGGAGAGCTCTCTCCCAGCGCTGGCGCCGCGACCACACTCGCACTTCAAAGCGCTGCCGCGGGAGCGCTCCCGCGGCACCGCTGTACAGCTGCAAGTGTAGCCATACCCTAAATATTATCTACACCATCCCTGGCAGGTGTCTTATCCAACCTGCTCTTAAAAATCTCCACTGATTGTCTGGGGAGGTTGTGAAATATCAATTTATTCCAGTGCTTAACCCCCTGACAGAAAGTTTTTCCTGATGTCCAACTCAAACCACTATTGCTGCAATTTAAGCCCATTGCCTCTTGTCCTAGCCTCAGAGGTTAATATGAATGATTTTTCTCTCTCCTCATTATAACAACCTTTTATGTACTTGAAAACTGTTATCATGTTCCGTCTCAGTCTTCTCTTCGCCAGATTAAACAAACCCAAGTTTTTCAATCTTCCCTCATAGGTCATGTTTGCTAGACTTTTCATCATTTTTGTTGCTCTTCTCTGAACTTTCTCCGAACCTTTCCTGAAATGTGGCACCCAGAATTGGACATAATACTCCAGCTGAGGCCTAATCATCACAGACTAGAGTGGAAGAATTACTTCCAAAACACTTGCAATCCCTCCCAACTTGGTATCGTCCACAAACTTTTTAAGTGTACTCTCCATGCCATTATTTAAATCATTGATGAAGATATTGAACAGAACCAGACCCAGAACTGATCCTGGTGGGACCCGACACGATATGCCCTTCCAGCTTGCCTGTGAACCACTCGAAACTACTCTCTAGGAACAGTTTTCCAACCAGTTATGCACCCACCTAATGGTAGTTCCGTCTCAATTGTATTTCTCTGAGAAGGTCATGCAAGACAGTATCAAAAGCCTTACTGAAGTCAAGATATACACTTCCCCTCTATCCACAAGCTTGTTATCCTGACAGGAAAAAAAACATTAGGATGGTTGGAAATGATTTGTTCTTGACAAATCCATGCTGACTGTTATTTTTCACTTTAATATCTGTTGCTAACTGATTATTTGTTCCATTATTTTTCAGGGGAATTTAAATAAGCTGATTGGTCTGTAATTCCCCAGGTTGTCCTTACTCCCCTTTCTATAGATGGGCACTATATTTGCCCTTTTCCAGTCCTCTGGAATATCTCCTATATTCCTTGACTTTTTGAAGATAATCACTAATGGCTCAGAGATCTCCTCAGTCAGCTCCTTCAGCATTCTAGGGTGCATTTCATCAGGCCCTGCTGTCTTGAAGACATCTAACCTACGTCATTTTTAACTTGTTCTTTCCCTATTTTAACCTCTGACCCTACCTCATTTTCACTGGCATTCATTAAGTTAGATGTCCAATTGCTGCTAAACTTTTTGGTGACAACGGAAACAAAAGGCATTTAGCACTTCTGCCATTTCCACATTTTCTGTTATTGTCGCCCCCCCCCCCCACTGAGTACCGTCAGAATGTGGGGACAAAATCACAAAGATTAACTCACAAAAGAAGTTACCCCTAGCAAGGGACAGGGAAGGCAATAAGTAGGGTACTGCTTAAATCACAGGGGGGAGGGGGAATCGTACCATTTTCAAACGTTGGTCATGGCATAAATAGTGAACTTTGCGGATGAGTTATACACCTGCAAAATTTGCTAATGATGTAGTAAGTAACCCAAAAAAAGTGTGATTTCTCCACAGCGTTTCTCACACTAGGGGCCCAGACCCAATAGGGGGTTGCAAGCCCACCAGGGGTTCGCGGTATTGCCACCCTTACTCCTGAGGTGATGCTGGCAGCGGCGCTGCCTGGAGCTGGGTCGCGAGAGAGCGGTGGATGCTGGCCGGTGCCCAGCTCTGAAGGCAGAGAAGTAGGAGTGGCTTAGTATTGCCACCTTTACCTCTGTTCTGTGGTGGCGCTGCCTTCAGAGCGAGGCATCCAGCCGGCAGCTGCCACTCGCCACTCTGCCTTCAGAGCCGGGCAGCCGGAGACCCGATTTCACGGTCTGTGACGCAAATTTCCACCCTCATTTTTCTGCCCCATTTTTCTACTCCCCAGCCCCGCTTTGTGCCCTTGGTGGCTGCCCCACTCACCCCACCCGTGTTATGGCCCTGTAGCTGCACCCAATTGTCTGGTTACCAAAACAATTCACAGGCATCATGTAATAGTTGAGTGTTTATATTATGCCAGCAGATTTTTCTTAAACAAATAGGTCTGCTGTGGCTTTTCCAAATTACAGCAATTAATAAAGGTCCATTATTACTCTTCTGCAATTTCCAAGCCTTCTTTGCAACTCAGCTGCAATTATTTGAAGATCATCCCGCAGTTCAGATAGGGTCTTAATTATTATTAACCAAGAGAAGGAAAAAACAGAAACCACAATAGGGAAAGAACAGGTTAAAAATATGTAGATACATTATATATATTATTGTCAGCCATGAAATTCATTTTAAGGTGCCCAAAGAATCAGCTGAAGCAATCTGGGAACCATTAGCAATTATCTTTCAGAATGCCTGGAGAATGGTGAAGACTGGAGAAGGGAAAACAGAGTACCCATCTTTTAAAAGGGGAACAAAGAGGACTGAGGAATAAAGTCAAGCCTTCCTTAGATACCTGGAATGAACAAATTATTATACAATCAATTTGTAGGCACCTAGAGGACAGTAAGGTGATAAGTTAGATCCAGACTGGATTTCTAAAAACAAATAATGCCAATTCAATCTCATTTCCTGCTTTCACAGGGGTACTGGATTTACAGTTCCAGGGGACACTGTAAACAGGACATATCTTGATTTTAGTTTGGCTTTTGACACAGGCCCCCATGACATTCTCACAGTGAACTAGGGAAATGTGGTGCACATAAAAGTGCTACAAAATGGGTGACAATGTTGTTGGAAGGCTGCACTCAGACAGTAACCATTAGCGGTTCACTGTCCAATGGGAGGATGTATACAATGGGGTGCCCGGGGGCCAGTCCTGGATCTGATATAGTCAATATTTTCACTCATTACTTGGCTAACGGACTGGAGAGCATGCTGTCTAAATATGCAGATACCAGCAGCTGCGAGGGGCTGCAAGCGCGTTGAAGGACAGGATTAGAATTCAAGGTAACATTTACAAACCGGAGAAGTGGGCTGAATGAACAAGATGAAATTCAATAAAGACAAGCGCAAAGTACTAGACTTAGGGAAGGAAAACCAAACACACCACTACAAAGTGGACACTAGCTGGTTAGGGGGCAGTACTACTGAAAATGGTCAGGAGCTATAGTGGATCACAAATTGAATCTGAGTCAATTGTGAAAAAAACTAATTAAGCACTGGACTAGATTAGCAAGAGAGGCAGTGGAATCCCCATCACTGGGGGTTTTTAAGGACGGGTCAGACAAACACCTCAGTGCCGGGGGCGGACTAGCTGCCCTCTCACGGTACATTCCAGCCCTACAGTTCTACGACTCTATGTGGGGGAAATGCTTGGCCACTTTATTACAGCACTGCCCGGCCCCTCCCACAAGCACTAAACCACCGAGACATTTTGAAACCCTCTCAGTAACAAAGTCTGGGAACCAGATGGGAGAGAAGCGCAGAAGAAAAGGAGTGACCCTGGGGGATTCCCCGACACTGCCCCCAGGGCAGCGCACTCCCACAGCAGGGGGAACAGGGAGAGTCAGGAACTGGCTTTTCCTCTTTCTGCACCTCACCTTGCTCACAGGAAAGTGAATCTGCCGTTATTTGGTATCATGGACCTGTGGATCCTCCCCTTAGGCTCAGGGGAGGTCCTTGAGCAGTGGGCGGGATCTGCCCACCAACTTCCTGGATACCAACAGAAAGATGCTGTAGTACAGGGGTCTCAAACTCAAATGACCCCGAGGGCCGCATGAGGACTAGTGCATTGGCCCGAGGGCCGCATCACTGACACGCCCCCTTGCTGCCCCTGGCCCCACCCCCAATCCACCCCTTCCATGAGGCCCCGCCCCTGTCCTGTCTCTTCTCCACCTCCTCCCCTAAGCGCGCGGCTCCCCGCTCCTCCCCCCTCCCTCCTGGAAAGTGCTAAGCGCCACCAACAGCTGTTTGGTGGCTTGGAGGCGGGGCACTTAGGCGGCGGGTCCCGGAACAGAAAGGGCCCCCCACCGCCGAAGACCGGGCTGCGCTTCGGCGGCGGGTCCCTCTTTTCCCCACCCCGGCCGGTCCCGCTTCCCATCCCGGCCCCAGCCGGTCCCGCTTCCCTCCCCCACCCCCCAGCCCGGCTCGGCCCCGGCGGGTCTCGCTTCCCTTCCCCACCCCCAGCCCGGCCCGGCGAGTCTCGCTTCCCTTCCCCCCCCCGGCCCGGCCCAGCCCGGCCCCGGCGGGTCTCGCTTCCCTTCCCCACCCCCGGCCCGGCCCGGCCCCGGCGGGTCTCGCTTCCCTTCCCCACCCCCGGCCCGGCCCGGCCCGGCGGGTCTCGCTTCCCTTCCCCCCCCCACGGCCCGGCCCCGGCGGGTCCCGCTTCCCACCCAGGCCCCGGCCCGGCCCCGGCGGCTCCCGCTTCCCCGCCCCCCCCTTACCCGAGCGCGTCTCCGGCGAGGCCTGAGCTTCGTCCCGCTCAGAGCCGCGTGGTGAGGGGGCGGGGCTGGGAGCTCCACGCCGAGCGCAGCGCTCAGCCCAGAGCTCCCAGCCCCGCCCCCTCCCCACGCGGCTCGGATCGGGGCGGGGCTCAGGCGCTCGGACGGAGACTCGGCGCTCTATGCGCCGAGGCTCCAGGAGAGGGGCGGAGGCGGGAGCCTCCGCTTTTCTCTTGGGGGCCCCTGCGGAGCCCGGGGCCCGGGGCAAATTGCCCCCTTTGCCCCCCCCTCTGGGCGGCCCTGGGGAGCTCCGCGGGCCGCAGGGAAGAGCTCCGCGGGCCGCATGCAGCCCGCGGGCCGCATGTTTGAGACCCCTGGCCTAGAGTCTCTGACTCAGAAATTGGTGTGGACAGAGCCTTGGGATGTCCTATGGGGCTAATTGCAACTGGAGGAAATCCTCACCTTGGCTGGGCACAGAGGAAGCTTTACTCACGGTCACTCCCCAGCTGTGATCCCACTGCGGGAGCAGCAGCTGCTCAGCCTGCGCTCCAAGACCACAATCGGGGCAGCAGCATCTGAACCAGAAAGCTCAACCCCAAAATCCTGAGGCAGAGACAGAGAGAAATTGAGTAACTTTCCCTCCTTTAGCAACAACTGAAACCCCCTCCCCACAGGGACACACCCTGATCTTATCTATGTCCCATGTTAATTTTGAGTCACTCCCTGTTCTGTCTTGCAGTGACTCCAGGGCTTGGCTACACTTACAAATTTGCAGCGCTGCAGCAGGGTGTGAAAACACACCCTCTGCAGCGCTGCAAATTGCGGCGCTGCAAAGCGCCAGTGTAGTCAAAGCCCCAGCGCTGGGAGCCACGCTCCCAGCGCTGTCCGTTATTCCCCACAGGGAAGTGGAGTACGGACAGCGCTGGGAGAGTTTTCTCCCAGCGCTGGCGCTTTGATTACACTTAGCGCTTCAAAGCGCTGCCGCGGCAGCGCTTTGAAATGCAAGTGTAGCCAAAGCCCCAGATTAACACATGTCTCAGCGTGCAGCTCTAAGGATTAATCTGCTTGTTTGCATAGATATAAGAAAAGATATGAGTTTAAGTATTTGATGTATTGTAATATTTTTAATATAAATCTATAAACCTAAGTTTGGCTGTAATGCAAGAGACCTACAGGCTAAAACCCTGTCTGTTAAGCTAAGGCAAAGTCAGCATATGTATATTGTGACCCTTTACATTCCTAGGAAAAGATGACCTATCTAGATGTCTAGAGACCTTTTACCTACATCAATAAACAGTGAAGGATGGCAAAGGGGATTTTTCAAAGTTTTACCCACAGACTTAATAAGTACACCACAAGTCCATACATACCCATCATCAATACGCACATGCATACTAGTATATGGGGTAAGTGTACCCTAACATTTCTGGGGGGAAGCTATTTTATATGACACAAGTGCCGGAAATCCTCCCTCTTATTCCCAAGAACAAGGAAAGGATAAACAAATCCAGGAGTTGCTCAAACTCCTGGCTAGCAAATAGGTATCAGCGGCCTCTGTGGCTGGAACTGAAGGCGACCCCAGGATGTTTTTAAATGCACGAGTGGGGGCCGACAGTGCAACATGTTAATAGACACAGCAGCCTCAGTATCAATAACCAGCCAAGATCTTCCCCTGACCTGTAGAACCATATGGATTGAAGGGGTGGAAGGTGGAAAATTAAAAGCAACCCTTAGCCAGGCAGTAGAAATTGACTGTGACCATATCTTCAAATTCTGTCAAATGGGGCGTTTGCCCTGAGCAGGGAGACACAATGTGCAGCATAGATCTCCTTAAGGAGCTCGTGGGAGTAACCAACCCCAGAGCTAGCTGCACTGAATGGGCCAAAGGGTCCAAACAGGAAAAATCATCTAAAAATATAGCCATGATTGCCAGTAATAGGTAATAATACCGGGGGGGGGGAGGAGTCTAGTAGAAACCCCGTGTTCCCTTCACCCTGAGGTGTGGGCAACAGATAAACAAGAGTGTGGGCTAGTAAACATGAAGCCTCTGTCTGTAGAAGGACCAACTCACAACGCCCACAGGCAGGATCCTATTAAACCCAAAGTCTTAGAGGCAGTTTAGTGACTATATATTTATGTAGAATCTAGAGGGGTAATTTAAAAAAAAACCCTCCACAACTAACTCCCCAGTTTGGCCCATCAGGAAGCCAGACGGGACCTGGAGGTTAACTATAGACTACACCCACCTTAACCGGGTGACTCCCAAGGCACATTCTATTGTGGCAAGCCCTGCCACTATTCTGAATTTGCTAACCCCAGGACACTCAGTATTCTCAGTCCTGGATGTAGCTAATGGATTTTGGAGTATTCCCCTTGCAAAGGAGAGTCAGGAGAAATTTGCATTTACAGTAGGAGACCAGCAGTACACTTGGACCCCAGTACCTCAGGGGTTCCATAATTCTCCCTCCATCTTCCACAGGGCAATGGCAGAAGTAATAGCACAGAGTGCCTTTGGAAGGGGATACTGTGATAGCAAATTATTTACATACTGTAGTAATTGCCAGTTCAAATAAAAAGGACCATTTAAAAACCCTAGACAGACTGTTTATATATATTTTTGCATGGCAAGACTTAAATTAAGCCCGAAGAAAGCTCAATTGCAATTGCAGAAGGTTTTATACCTAGGGCATAACATCTCCAAGGGAGAGAAGGCACTCACAGTAGACAAAAAGCAGGCAATTTTAGAGTTAAAGAAACCACGGACAGTTAAGGAAGTCTGGAAGGTCGTGGGACGCCTTAATTTCTGTAGAACCTATATACCAGAGCACTCAAGAGATGGTGGAACCATTTCAAAACCTCACTAGAGGGGGAAAGCCTGCAAATGAGTTAGTAATATGGGGCACACAACAAGAGGAGGCATTTATAAAAATAAAACAGGCTTTAGCCTCCGCCCCCAGCCTGGGCTTACCCGATCATGGGAAAGCCGTTCCACCTTTACTGCAGCCACAGCCGGACCCAGTACTCAGCTGTGCTAAGCCAGCTTCAGGGAGCATACTTACCTACCTTAAAACCCCTGTATCCCAGGGATTACCAGAGTTCATAGCAGCTCCCTGAGCTGTGAAAGCTTGTGAATCATACACTGTCACAGGGAAATTCGTGCTCCATACACCCCATACACTCACTGATCTCCTTAACAGATGCCCAGAGGAGTCAGTGGGAATCAACATTATGTTTGCAAAACCCTAACTTCTCCAAAGTAAAAAACAAAAAAAGACATGTAGCCAAATGTCTGAACATAAAGGGAGAGGTACACGCATGTCTTATATAGAAGAGGAAGTGTTGGGAAGAATTAAAAAAAAGCCATTAAAAATGCAAATATAGCTTTGTATGTAAATAAATCAAGAGAGCATAAAATTGGAGTGCCACATACAGAATGGGCAGTGGTACTCGGTGATGGGAAAGTGATAGCCTTGCTTCTTGGGCTGACTTTGATCCTTCCATCTGACCTGAAGCTAACAGCCCTCACTGAACGTTTGAGAGCGGGGGGAAAGCAAGAAGCTCACTGTATACACAGACAGCAGATATGCATTTGGAGTGGTGCGTGACTACATAGACGTGTGGTCACATAGGGGTTTTATAACAACAACTGGCAAGCAAATTAATAATGTGAAAGCAATTCAAGGCCTAACAGAAGCTGCCAAACTACCATCAGAACTAGCAGTAGTAAAAATAAAAGCACACAATTAAATCTCAAGTAAAAAACAAACAAAAAAAATTATTGGGGAAATAAACGTTCCAAAAAATTGCACAAGCAAGTCCTATTAGAGTGCCAAAAAAGGAAGTAAATTTAAAAAGCTATATGCAACCATAAACCCAGAAAAGAAAGTAAAAAAACCAAGGCTGTGTGTATAAAACTCACCTCTGGTATGGGCCGGAGGGGAGGAGCTGGTAGCCCCATACATACTCTACTGCGCCATGGCATCCACTCTCCAGCTCCTCTGAGGTAGAGACAAATGAGGGCCGCCCTGAAATACTGGTGGTGGCTAGCCATAAAAAAAAATGCTTTACAATTTCTCAAAAAATGTGTAACATAGGCACTAGTAAATTTGGGTAAAAAAAAAGGTGCCTCTGAATCACCAACTACGACCAGAGGGACTGTGGCAACATTTGCAAATTGATTTTCCTGGACCCTTGCCACAAAGCATAGGGTACACTTACATTTTGGAAATTATTGACACCTTTACCCAGTGGGTAGAGGCATTCTCAACCAAGAACTGTACTGCCACAACAATATTTCTTTTACTAGGATTCGAGCTAATACCCAGATGAGGTTTGCCACTATCAACATACTCTGACCAAGGAACTCATTTTACAGGATGAGTAATAAAAGAGGCATGTAAAGCACTAGAAATAAAGCAAAAATTCCATATACCATACCACCCTGAAAGCTCAAAAATAATCAAAAACAATAAACAAAACAATAAAAACAGCCTTAACAAAAGCAATACTGGATACAGGAGAAGGATGGGCTCCTATGCTTCCTGCTATGTTGTATCAAATCAAAGAAAGCCCACATAGGCTGACTCAACTGACACCCTTTGAGCTAATGACAGGAAGAGCAAGGAAAATGCCTAGCACTGTGACACTCCCTGCAGGGGGATCCGGGCTTTTTGCAGACAGCCTGCAAAATTACATCAAGGCATTGGACATAGAGTTAAAGAATTTATACAACCCAGTAGAAAAAAAACACCAAACACCAAACCGAGCTGAATAATAATAGCAGTCTAGACAAAACTGCATTTAAAGTTGGGAATTTAGTAATGTGTTGCATTTATCCAGGGGTTAAAGGAATTTCTAAAGCCAAGATGGCAAGGCCCGATAAAGGTCCTTCTAACTACTAATACATGTGCACAGATTTAAATTTTCCTTTAAAAATTTGGCGTCACCAAAATCAGTTATAATTGTTTAAATCAGCATCTGTCAATACTAACAATGCTTCCACGGGTGAACAAGAGGAGAAGGAGGAAGGACTGAAGGGTGACCAGGACAACCACAGTGACCATTGGGAGGCTTCTGCTGTGTCTCCTGCTGTCCCTGTGATGCATGAGGAAGGACGCAAGTCGTGTGCCATGTGAAAAGGAGGACTGGGAATGGGTCACTAACCCCCCTCCTCCAGGTTTGCTTTGCTTTAATTGCCGCACTAAGAAAACACTTTAGTTTGTCCAAAACACATGCACTGGCCAATAAACAAATCTGGCCAGAAGTAAAGGTGGCACTGTGGTTAGGACATGAGCACATAGTAGAATGCAAGAAGGTCCAAATAAAATCACACACTGATGCTCACAAAAACAGGGAGGCTAGTAACATTACAATTTTGATAACAACCGACTGCCCTGTTATCCGCTGGTGTCAGATACCGGAGATTACGGCGTTTTTGGAAGGAATTGTGGAAGCGTATGAGCTACCCCTTTGAACAGGGCAAGGCTCTTTGATGATGCTGTGGCCCCCTGAGACGAACAGTGTCTATACTTAATGCAACCAGTGTCCGAATTACCTTTAAAGGGGGAACAGCTGTGTACTACTAGTGAAGAGTACTACCAGGTCTTGGGCTATCCCTCATTTGAGCACAACTACATGGCATATTGCCATGATGGCTTGGGAGGGAACGCACAGACCTCGATACTGGAATTTGTGTGGAATTTTGGGAGAAAGAAACCAAACACTCATGAAAGATCATGCGCCAATTATACCGTCACGGTACCTGTGGAGGTTGAACTTGCTGATTCAGGATGGAGCTTACCACTTAAAGCACGGATGCAGGTAACCCCAAAGGCATGGCACATATTTGTTAAACGATGGCCCAAATTAGAATGATAACCCAGTTAATTGTTACCAGTTGTGGACAGAGACAGAGTGGAACCACTCAATTGTATGTCACGCCCTGCACAAATCCCTGTTCCAGAACCAGGATTATAATGATAGGACCAGCACTACCGGTCCTCACCTCGGTGGTATTCCACACTTACAGGGTCGAGGTGCGTATTCCTTTAGAGGTAGAGAACAAACAATATGCAAAGGTCAGGCCTCAAATGAGTAGAAACATTACTAGCCTAACAAACCAAATTGGTGAGTGCTTAACTAGACAGAGGAGGGGATTACTAGATACCCTTGCAGGATGGTTTGGTGCAGGTAATTCTGTTTGCAACACCTATACCATAGCACACCAAGCTGAAAGGAAGGACCAGCTGGAATCAAGGGTGGCAGATGCTATAATCTCTAATGCCCAGGGAGGACTGGATACTATTAAGGCCAGTCGATTTATCCTAGACAGCTTAAAGGATCTCTCAAACTCTGTATCCACCTCATCAGATATAACAAAATACCTGGGCCAAGAAATCACCAGTCTGCTAATAAATGGGACAAAAATAAAGGCACTACAGGAGAGTTGTAGGAGAGCAGGACAAACTTTGGCCCTCATCACACGGGGAATTGTAACCGATCTCCTCAATGGCCGGGTCCACCCAGCCCTTATGGAAGCAGTGGAACCCTATATCCCATCCCCAGCGACTGCCCAGAACCACTCCATCAAGCTAAATGGAAAGCCCTGCCCCTCGAGACATCCAACCGTGTGCATGACGGTCCCCCGAAGGTCAACCATGACTGTTGATGGGACGCGGCTCCACCGTACTGCATCAATGATGGGTAACCTAACATGGGATCCGGAATGGCACTATGGCAGTAAGTATCTCGAGGAGTGGCTACACGCCCTGCAGGCAAAGATCGAGGAGTTGGTGTCCGAGGCCCAGAGGCATATTGGGGAAGGCCGTCTGACGTACATTCAGATAGGGAAAACTGTGGACCAGGCCCATGTGAAGCACTAGAAGGGAAAGAACCAGGCCGTGGAGGTTAAAACAATGATTAGGGGTGATGCCATCTCAGGTGATAAAGTCCCCTGGGGATGGATCTCGGTGCTATTTTGTCAAGTTATGTGGGGAGTCTATCCTGACATTCCTGATGGTACTGGTGCTTTACCGACAACTCCGCAGTAGGCTGAGTACATTAAAATTGGTATATGTGACCTGGCGGGTTAGGGAACCCTAGGGTCAAGAGTAGGGACTGAAGGGTTAAAATCCATGTGCATTTTATATAACAACCTAGTATGTGGATTGTGTCAGCTCTTTTCCAGACCCAAACTCCAGAGTATGGTCAAGGGACCAGAGGCCTAGCAAACAGTGATCAGCTAAGAGAAGCAGAATAAACAAAAGATAACCTTGCTTTGCCAAAATAAGCCTAGTCAGCAAATTGCCAGGTGTTAGAGCCGAGAACTGAATAATTGTGTCTTGCTCAGAGTTGCCGATTGAACAAAGAAGCCCTGTTTCGGTTGTTAGTTTGTTCTATAGGGAAACGTTCTTCCCACAGATCCAACCTTGAGTTTATGAAAGGTTGGCACATGTCATTATAAGATATGGCATCCTCCCACCTTCCTTTCCCAGGGACCAATGCCTGCCTTAAAACACAGAGGAGACAATCTCTATTGCCATATACTTTCACTGTTTCTTTGTTTTAACTCCTAGGAATGTATCTGCTTGACAATCAGAGGAGCTACTCCATTCCTATGTACCCCAAATCAGAATTCAACATTGATTAATACTTAAAATGTTATTAGGATAAATATATATATTAAATGTTAACGTGCTAACTTAAGACCATGGGCGGAGACATTATGTAACCTGTTAACCATTGGCTAATGTGCTATCTTGTCTTGCAGCCAGACCTATCCCGGGGTGTGGAACTGCATACCCTGTCACTTTCCCCCGCCCATGGAAAAGCCATATATTCTATTGTAATCAATTGATTGACAGTGTCTCTGAGCCTAATAAGCAAGGTGACACTCTGCCAGCGCTGTGTGTAATAAACTCCTATGCTTCACCTCTACATGGTGTGGATTTATGTCCTTCAGTTGTAAAACCTTTACCTCCTCAATAACTAATTCAACTTCCCTGAAACACGGGACACCTTATGGAACTTGGGGAGACAAAGCCAGTTGTAATAATTGGATAACGGGTGGAAGTTTAACCTTATACAAACTTGAATATGAGGCTGAAGGATGATATGAGGTACTCATTATAGCTACCTTTCAAAGCAAAACAGGAAGAGCGATTTACTCTTTATAATATGCATGACATAACCCAACTGTTTAATAAGACTCAACAGAAAATGAAACAGTTAATCGCTTTAAACAATGAGCAGCACAGGGATCAACATTTAGGAAAAGAGATTATATGCTCTGTATATGGAGAATATGTCGTGAGTACAATCACCAATGCACTACAATCCTTAAGATTGGGAAGAGTTCCTGACTTACCGTATATACTAGATCGTAAGCCAGTCTGTTTATAAGCCAACCCCCCGCAAGATGGGTAAGTACAAATGGAAAAATTTTATGACCCATTCATAAGCCAACCCTATAATTCAGGGGTCAGCAAACTTTGGCTCCTGGGCCATCACAGAGATAAAGCTAAGTTAACAAAGTGTCCCGGTGCAGCAGCTGCTTACCCTGATGGGCCGGGACAGCAACAGGTGGGGAAGAAGCTGGGGGTCAGGAGAGTAACCCCCTGTGACCCACCTTTCTTGCCTACATTCCCCCACTACAGTTACAGCTAAAATCATTACTGGCCTGTAAGGAGACCCACTTTATACCAATTACTAATGATATGGACAAAGCCCAACAAGTTACTACCCAATTAATGAATAAAGGGAATGGGACTGAAACAACTGGAATCAATGTCCTTATTTTCGGTTGCCTGCAGCATAGATCCAACAAACCGAAGTCAAAACCTAGACAGACACCACGTGGGGAGGCACATGAATGTGTGTCCGTGGTGCCTATTCCAGACACCTGCCAAAACCTACCCAGGTATGAACCTGGCGCTGAAACACCCTCTGCCCCCTCCCGCCTGACTCCCCCGATTTCACACCCTCTGCCCCTCCCCCCCCGCCTGACTCTCCCCCATTTCACACCCTCTGCCCCTCCCCCACCCCCGACTCCGGGAGTCTCGGTCCGCCCCACGCGCGCTCCTGCCCCCGGGGTCTCTCCGCCAATCAGCGAGCGGGCCGGAACCCCCACGCGCACCGCGACCCCCTCCGCCCGGCGCTGGGCTCATGTCACTTCCTGCCCGAGGTGCACCAGGATCGGGGCGCGACCGCTGGCTCGAGCCCAGCCTGGCCCCGCCCTGCGGACGCGGCGTCGCCGGCTCACACCCAGGAAGCGGATTCGGCGGCGGCCACCTGGGCTGAGAGTGCGCAGGCGCGCGGACCACGCCCGGCGCATGCTCAGTGGCACCCGCTGAAGCCGCTGCGCCCTCACGCTGCCCTGACTGGGCCAGAAACTCCCCTGGGAGGGGTCGCTGCCCAAATAGTGGAGACCCCCTCCGGGGTCACTGGGGCAGCGGGGGCGGGACACGGGACACTGCCCCAGGGGGCTGCCAGCGCTCATTCCCCCCCCACGTGGGGGGGCTGAGGGACACATAGAAGTCACTGGCCCATGTGGCTACAATGGTCCTTCTCCTCTAGGGGGGCAGAGCCCCCGCAGTCACTGCACCAATGGAGGGAGGAGACACACTGGGAAGGGGGTCAGGGTCTGGGCCCGCGCCCGGGCCCAGGCCCAGCAGGGAGGCACAGCCCGGGTTTACCGCTCCCCGCGGCTGCCCAGCTTTGGGTAGGGAAGCCGAGCGGGGCAGGGCAGATCCCTGGCATATGGCGCTCAAGGTTACCCCTGACCAGGGCAGCTATAGAGAGGCTGCTGACCTTGTCCATGGCTCCTGCTCAGCCGATTCCCAGTCTGGGGGCCCGGGGGATGATTTATTGCCCTCAGCACCCCTGGCCATTAACGTTCAGCCTCAGCTGCGCCCGGCCACATGCTTTTGCCCCTGCATTTTCTATCCAGATACCTTAATGAGACCCATCACCATCATACCTGGGAGCAGCCATCTCCTCCCCTAGCGTTTCAGCTCTGAAACCCTCTAGGTCCCTCTCACAATGTACCATCCTTTTTCTTGTTCATCCCACTAAGTCATGGAGCCAGTACCTGGAGCATGTGTGGGGAGACGTGGCGATGATACGCGTTCAGCTCCAGCTAGTGCAGCCCTTTTTATAGTAACTTAGGGGTGCTATTGTAAGTAATTGTCGTCTTGCTTTGACCAAACTGTTGCCGGCACTCAGTGCCTGAAGTGGCAATGGTTGAGTTTGTTGCCCGGTGTGCGCTGCTCCAAAATGACACACCAGGATGGAGAAGCAAACAGAACTTTATTTGAGATATCAAATAGGCGTCAAAAGCCACACAGAGCTCAAATCAAAAGCATGCGAAACAAACAACTCGCATACCTTTTATACTTTAACCAAAACAGTAACTTGTTACAATGTTTATGATGTGAACATTACTCGCCCCAAACCAAGTCTGCCTAGCTACTAACCGGTTCTTAGTAGTTTCTTTCTTCTAGAAGGAGTAGCCCCTTTCACAAGAGCAACTCAGGGTCAAACTGGAGTCTGGAGGAGAGTTGGTAGACTATGGCTCAGAGCAAGAGGACTTCATCGGCTCTCAGGGCCTTCCATCCTTTTAAGTTACCTGGTTTATGCCAAGTGCGTCCCCAACAACCATATCTACATTTTGTCTATTTTAATTAAAATAACTTCAATCAAAATTTTAAATAGCCAATGAGAGTGTAGAAGGTAACTTGTGTAAGTATGATTTTAAACATTAAGAAGGAAGGCACTGTACAGCTGCGGTCAGGCTTAGGTTCTGAGGGATTACAAGTGTCGGTTACAAGGTTCATAAGATACATACGTAACACAACCACCATAGACCCAGATTGGGGTGCAGGCATTTTTAAAACCACAGTGGATAAGTGATCTCAGGTACACCACCCATAGAATGTATCCAGAGTCCAAGTCATTGATTATACCTGGGGTAGGCAACCTTTCAGCAGTGGTGTGCCGAGTCTTCATTTTAATTTAAGGTTTTGAGTGCGGGTAATACTTTTTCATGTTTTTAAGAAGGTCTCTCTATAAGTCTCTCTTTTACAATACAACAATAGTTTATTTAAATAATATAAACATTTTGAAAACCTTGTTTAAGAAGCTTAATTTTAAATTAAATTAAAATGTTGATCTTACGCCACTGGCCCGCTCAACCCACTGCTGGTCTGGGGTTCTTTTCACCTAGGCCAGCAATGGGCTGAGCAAGGCCTGCAGTCACAACCCCAGCTGGCAATAGTCAGGCAGCCAGAAGCCCAGACTAGCAGCTGTCTGGGTGGGGCCACTGGCCGGGACCCTAGACCCACAGCAGGCTGAGCAGCTCAGCCCACTGCCGCTCAGGGGTTCCATCTGTGGGCTCCTGCCAGCTGACATCCCTGCTGCCAGACCCGCTCAGCTCGCTGCCAGTCTGGAGTCCTGGCCCTCCCCACATACAGCGGGTAGCTACCTTCTCCCTGGTTCTGGCCCATTCTCTTCCTCTCTCTGCACTGAGCTGAGAGTGGGAATGCACTGAGCACAGGATGAGGGTGAAGGGTCTGGCCAGGAGATACAATGAGGGAGGGGGCTCAGGATTGGGGCAGGAGGTTTGGGTGTGGGGTACTTACCTGGGCAGCTTCTATTTGGTGTGAGGGAAACAGGCGGGAATGTGTGTAGGGGTGTTTGCAGGAGCTCCCATTTGGTGCTGAGGGTGGGGGTTGAATGGGGATGTGGGGGGGTGCCAGAGTCAGGGCTGGGGTCATGGGTGGGGGTGAAGCAGTCAGGCAGAAGGCTGGGTGTGTATGAGGGGGGCTCAGGGGAGGGGCCTGGGGGTGCGTGCAGAGCACAGGCCTGGTGCAGGGTAATACACAGAGCTACAGTGACACTGTGTGGCCATGCAGGGTAATGCACAGAGCAGTTCCTGCACAGAGCTACAGTGACACCCTGTGGCCACGCAGGGTAATGCACAGAGCATTTCTCTCAGAGGAACAGTGACACTGTGTGGCTACGCAGGGTAATGCACAGAGCATTTCCTGCACAGAGCTACAGTGACACCCTGTGGCCACGCAGGGTAATGCACAGAGCATTTCTCTCAGAGGAACAGTGACACCCTGTGGCCACGCAGGGTAATGCAGAGAGCAGTTCCTGTGTGGAGCTGCAGTGACACTGTGTGGCCACGCAGGGTAATGCAGAGAGCAGTTCCTGTGTGGAGCTACAGTGACACCCTGTGGCCACGCAGGGTAATGCAGAGCATTTCTCTCAGAGGAACAGTGACACTGTGTGGCCACGCAGGGTAATGCACACAGCATTTCTCTCAGAGGAACAGTGACACTGTGTGGCCACGCAGGGTAATACACAGAGCATTTACTGCACAGAGCTACAGTGACACCCTGTGGCCACGCAGGGTAATCCACAGAGCATTTCTCTCAGAGGAACAGTGACACCCTGTGGCCACGCAGGGTAATACACAGAGCTACAGTGGCACTGTGTGGCCACGCAGGGTAATGCACACAGCATTTCTCTCAGAGGAACAGTGACACCGTGTGGCCACGCAGGGTAATACACAGAGCATTTCCTGCACAGAGCTACAGTGACACCCTGTGGCCACGCAGGGTAATGCACAAAGCATTTCTCTCAGAGGAACAGTGACACTGTGTGGCCACGCAGGGTAATGCACAGAGCATTTCTCTCAGAGGAACAGTGACACTGTGTGGCCACGTAGGGTAATACACAGAGCTACAGTGACACTGTGTGGCCACGCAGGGTAATGCACAGAGCAGTTCCTGTGTGGAGCTACAGTGACACCCTAATAAGAACATAAGAAGGGCCGTACCGGGTCAGACCAAAGGTCCATCTAGCCCAGTATCTGTCTACCGACAGTGGCCAATGCCAGGTGCCCCTGAGGGAGTGAACCTAACAGGCAATGATCAAGTGATCTCTCTCCTGCCATCCATCTCCATCCTCTGACCAACAGAGGCTAGGGACACCATTCTTACCCATCCTGGCTAATAACCATTTATGGACTTAGCCACCATGAATTTATCCAGTCCCCTTTTAAACATTGTTATAGTCCTAGCCTTCACAACCTCCTCAGGTAAGGAGTTCCACAAGTTGACTGTGCGCTGCGTGAAGAAGAACTTCCTTTTATTTGTTTTAAACCTGCTGCCTATTAATTTCATTTGGTGACCCCTAGTTCTTGTATTATGGGAATAAGTAAATAACTTTTCCTTATCCACTTTCTCAACATCACTCATGATTTTATATACCTCTATCATGTCCCCCCTTAGTCTTCTCTTTTCCAAATTGAAGAGTCCTAGCCTCTTTAATCTTTCCTCGTATGGGACCCTCTCTAAACCCCTAATCATTTTAGTTGCTCTTTTCTGAACCTTTTCTAGTGCTAGAATATCTTTTTTGAGGTGAGGAGACCACATCTGTACACAGTATTCGAGATGTGGGCGTACCATGGATTTATATAAGGGCAATAATATATTCTCAGTCTTATTCTCTATCCCCTTTTTAATGATTCCGAACATCCTGTTTGCTTTTTTGACCACCTCTGCACACTGCGTGGACATCTTCAGAGAACTATCCACGATAACTCCAAGATCTTTTTCCTGACTCATTGTAGCTAAATTAGCCCCCATCATGTTGTATGTATAGTTGTGCATTACTTTACATTTCTCCACATTAAATTTCATTTGCCATTTTGTTGCCCAATCGCTTAGTTTTGTGAGATCTTTTTGAAGTTCTTCACAATCTGCTTTGGTCTTAACTATCTTGAGCAGTTTAGTATCATCTGCAAACTTTGCCACCTCACTGTTTACCCCTTTCTCCAGATCATTTATGAATAAATTGAATAGGATTGGTCCTAGGACTGACCCTTGGGGAACACCACTAGTTACCCCTCTCCATTCTGAGAATTTACCATTAATTCCTACCCTTTGTTCCCTGTCCTTTAACCAGTTCTTAATCCATGAAAGGACCTTTCCTTTTATCCCATGACAGCTTAATTTACGTAAGAGCCTTTGGTGAGGGACCTTGTCAAAGGCTTTCTGGAAATCTAAGTACACTATGTCCACCGGATCCCCCTTGTCCACATGTTTGTTGACCCCTTCAAAGAACTCTAATAGATTAGTAAGACACGATTTCCCTTTACAGAAACCATGTTGACTATTGCTCAAGAGTTTATGTTTTTCTATGTGTCTGACAATTTTATTCTTTACTATTGTTTCAACTAATTTGCCCGGTACCGACGTTAGACTTACCGGTCTGTAATTGCCGGGATCACCCCTAGAGCCCTTTTTAAATATTGGGGTTACATTAGCTAACTTCCAGTCATTGGGTACCAAAGCCGATTTAAAGGACAGGTTACAAACCCTAGTTAATAGTTCCGCAACTTCACATTTGAGTTCTTTCAGAACTCTTGGATGAATGCCATCTGGTCCCGGTGACTTGTTAATGTTGAGTTTATCAATTAATTCCAAAACCTCCTCTAGTGACACTTCAATCTGTGACAGTTCCTCAGATTTGTCACCTACAAAAGCCAGCTCAGGTTTGGGAATCTCCCTAACATCCTCAGCCGTGAAGACCGAAGCAAAGAATCCATTTAGTTTCTCTGCAATGACTTTATCATCTTTAAGCGCTCCTTTTGAATTTTGATCATCAAGGGGCCCCACTGGTTGTTTAGCAGGCTTCCTGCTTCTGATGTACTTAAAAAACATTTTGTTATTACCTTTGGAGTTTTTGGCTAGCCGTTCTTCAAACTCCTCTTTGGCTTTTCTTATTACACTCTTGCACTTAAGTTGGCAGTGTTTGTGCTCCTTTCTATTTGCCTCACTTGGATTTGACTTCCACTTTTTAAAGGAAGTCTTTTTATCTCTCACTGCTTCTTTTACATGGTTGTTAAGCCACGGTGGCTCTTTTTTAGTTCTTTTACTATTTTTCTTAATTTGGGGTATACATTGAAGTTGGGCCTCTATTATTGTGTCTTTAAAAAGGGCCCACGCAACTTGCAGGGATTTCACTTTAGTCACTGTACCTTTTAACTTTTGTCTAACTAACCCCCTCATTTTTGTATAGTTCCCCCTTTTGAAATTAAAGGCCACAGTGTTGGGCAGTTGAGATGTTCTTCCCACCACAGGGATGTTGAATGCTATTGTATTATGGTCACTATAACACTATAACACAGAGCAGTTCCTGCACAGAGCTACAGTGACACCCTGTGGCCACGCAGGGTAATGCACAGAGCATTTCTCTCAGAGCTACAGTGACACTGTGTGGCCACGCAGGGTAATACACAGAGCTACAGTGACATCGTGTGGCCACGCAGGGTAATGCACAGAGCAGTTCCTGCACGGAGCTACAGTGATGCCCTGTGGCAACGCGGGGTAATGCACAGAGCAGTTCCTGTGTGGAGCTACAGTGACACCCTGTGGCCACGCAGGGTAATGCACAGAGCATTTCTCTCAGAGGAACAGTGACACCGTGTGGCCAAGCAAGGTAATGCAAAGAGCATTTCTCTCAGAGGAACAGTGACACTGTGTGGCCATGCAGGGTAATACACAGAGCATTTCCTGCGCAGAGCTACAGTGACACCATGTGGCCACGCAGGGTAATGCACAGAGCATTTCCTGCACAGAGCTACAGTGACACCCTGTGGCCACGCAGGGTAATGCACAGAGCATTTCTCTCAGAGGAACAGTGACACTGTGTGGCCACGCAGGGTAATGCACAGAGCATTTCTCTCAGAGGAACAGTGACACCGTGTGGCCATGCAGGGTAATGCAAAGAGCATTTCTCTCAGAGGAACAGTGACACTGTGTGGCCACGCAGGGTAATACACAGAGCATTTCCTGCACAGAGCTACAGTGACACCATGTGGCCATGCAGGGTAATGCACAGAGCATTTCCTGCACAGAGCTACAGTGACTCCGTGTGGCCACGCAGGGTAATCACAAAATATTTCCCTCATGGAGCAAGAGTGACATGGGTGTTGTGATACAGCAGGGCCAGAGAGCAGCAGGAGGGTTGTAGATGGGAGGTATAAAAGCCCTACAATTATTGAGGCTTTATTCCCTGTGGACTAGGGAAAGGTTACTACCGTGTAATTGGATAACCTAGACCCAATTAAGGCCCCAACAAAGACCTAATACAATTCCCTTTCTGACTGAAGTAGGGGTGAGGAAAGTAGAGCTGAGTAGATTTTGGAGGAGTTTTACTGTTCTCTAGAGGACCAGAGGAAAGAAACCCTGCCCAACAGAGCAGAGAGACTCCCCTGGCACATAGGACTGAGGGAAACGCTACCCAAGGGGTAGACACTAAGCTGCCTGGAAAGCAGAAGGGGCTAGAGACACTATCCCTGCTCATCCCGACTAACAGGCATTGATGGACCGAACCTCCATGGATTTGCCTAGTTCTTTTTTTAACCCCATTTTTGTCTTGGCCTTCACAACATTTTCTGGTGAGGTGTTCCGGCCGTAATCCAACAGAGCCCCGTACCCAATGGGGAAGCACACGGCCTCTGAAGAGAACTACATCGAGTACAGATGAGGAATTCCAAGCACTGATGGCTTACTCACAGCCAGTTTGGTGAGAGGCAGAATGCTGAGGACTGTTAACGTCTCCTTACAAGGATGCTCAGGTCCACTTCTGCCACCTTCTCCTCTGGCTAGGGCTCCTAGACAATTCCTCTGCACACTAATGAAGTCAAGCAAGAACTATCACTACACAGACCTCTATTAATGTCCCCATCCCTGCCTCCCTCCCCCAACCCATCTACATCTGCCCAACTCAATGAACAGAGACACAGTCAACACAGAGTGACTCTAAACTCTCGCACCCGCTGCCTTGCAGGATTTTCATCCCCTCCTACTTCATCCTGGCTCCCGAGATGTAGCTTGTGGGGATACACACCGAACTCGCCTGCCCATGTCCTACAAAGTTAGACAGCACCAGGAAAGGGAAGGACAAAGAGAGAGAGTGTGCTGGCCAACACAGTAGAGAAGAGAGAGAAGCACAGAAGGAAGGCAAGCAACTCACCATCTAGAGTCATCCTTTGCTCCTGGCCACAGAAATGAGCAGCCCCTGAAAATGGGGACCTTGTCTCCCTTATAATCACAGCTAGTCAGGAACCTTTTCTTACAAATTCAGCCACAGCTGACAGGGTCTCTCTACCTGGAGTCAGAGGGGCCGTGAGCAGAACCATCAGCAAAACAGACACTTATCTCACTGACAGCGGTGTCTGCTCAGCTCCCAGCTGAACAGCTCTTGCCTGGCATGAACAATGCTCACAGGCTCGTCGCTCTCGCTCACTTTCCATCACATGAGGACAGTAGACTCTAATACGTAACTTCTTTTCCCTTGGTACTAAATGCAGCACAAGGAGGAAAACCAAACAAGTTACCATCCCAGTGGACAACGTCACATAGGTTATTCTTTTCACCTCTTCAACAAGGCAGGGCTCCGCCTCCCGCCCCCCATTACACCTTTAGTATTACAACTAAAATGCACCCCTTGTTACGGCACAAGAAATAATCCCTCTGCACAGCAGACTCTAGCCCCTCCCAAGACATAATCTCAGAGCCCCATACCCAATGAGGAAGAACACAGCCTGTGAAGAATAATACAGCGAGTACAGATAAGGAAATGAAAGCACTGACCTCTTACTCAAACCCAGTTATGCAGGAGGCAGAAAGCTAAGGATTGCTCATGTCTGCTTAAATGGATGTTCAGGTAGATCAGCCTCTCCTCTGGGTAGAAGTCCTAGACAATTCCTCTGCCAGCGCAGCTGCAAAAGCCATGCATGAGCCAGCATTACACACAGCTGTGAAGGTGCGTGAAATCTCCCGTCACCTCTGCCTCCCTCTCCCATCCCATCTACATCAGCCTCAGTCAATGAACAGTGACAGTCAACAGTCTCCACTCCACTCTCACGCCCACTACCCCGCATGATTTTCGTCCCCTCCTACTTCTCCATGGCTCCCGAGACCGAGCCTGTGTGGATGCACACCTAGCACGCCTGCCTGTGCGTGCTGAAGGGAGACAGCACAAAAAGAGGCAAGGACAGATTGACAGAGAGAGTGTTGGCCAACACACAAGAAAAGAGAGAGAGAGAGATGGAAACATGGGAGGAAGGCAAGCAACTCACCACCTGGAATCATCCTCCTGGATCCAACCTTTTCTGCAGAGTACACACCACTTGTGAACAGAGAAATGAGCAGCCCCTGAAAATGGGGACCTTGTCTCCCTCATAACCACAGCTAGTCAGGAACATTTTGTTACAAACCCAGCCCCAGCTAACAGGGCATTTGTACCTGGAGCCAAGTGGGCAGTGAGCAGAGCTCTCACCTAACCAGACACTTATCTCACTGATGGTGACAGCTGCTCCGTTCCCAGCTCGATGGCAGCTGCATAGCCTGGCATCAACAACGCTAGCTGTCTCACGGCTCTTGCGCGCCTTCCATCTACAACCGGGATGGGCTTTTACCCTTGACTTCTTTGTCTGCGGTACTAAGCACAACACAAGAGGGAAAAGTAAAAGTTATCATCAGAATTTTAATGTTGTGTAGGTTCTTCTTCTGTCATCTCCCATTACACCTTTATAGATACAATTGAAAAGTACACAATGCACGCTCAACCTGTGGAACTCCTTCACAGAGAATGTTGTGAAGGCCAAGATTACAATGGGATTCAAAAAAGAACTAGGTAAATTCATGGAGGATACATCAGCCCTACTTGATGAACTGTGACAGTCAACTCCCACAGTCACCCCCCACACCACCAATGGAGGATCGAGTACCCATCATGCTTCTCTTCCTCCTCCCAGTTCCCCAGTCCAATGTAGACTCTCCAATCCAAGCCTGTGAGCATGCACCCATGTTCTATGCAAGGAAACAGTACAACAGGGGTCAGCAACCTTTCAGAAGTGGTGTGCCGAGTCTTCATTTAATCACTGTAACATGTATTACTAGCATGCAAAACCTTAAATTAGTGTCTTTAGAAGGTATAATATATAACTCTTGAGGTTTTGTTAAATGTTTAACAAGCTTCATTTAAAATTAAATTAACTATTGTTGTATGTAAAGTAAAAATGCAGAGCGCCCCCGGACCAGTGGCCAGGACCCAGGCAGCGCGAGTGCGACTGAATATCAGCTCGTGTGCCGGCTTCAGCACACATGCCATAAGTTGCCAACCCCTGCAGTACAAGGAGAGAGAGAGTGCATATTGGCCAACATATGACAGCAGAGAGACACACAAGAAGAAAGACAAACTACAGAAGGACCTGTCGTCACCTTCCTGGCTCTCCACAAAAAGTTACCGCACTTCAGGAAGACTCCATAGCACCTGACAACTCCTTGAGAGGGCACAAAGGATCCCCCAAACTATCTGAGGCCTTTCCTCAAATGCCCTCCCCATACCACAGATGTTAAGAGTAACAAGACGGGTTTCTTCAGGTACGTTAGCAACAAGAAGAAAGTCAAGGAAAACGTGGGCCCCTTACTGAATGAGGGAGGTAACCTAGTGACAGAAGATGTGGAAAAAGCTAATTTACTCATTGCTTTTTTTGCCTCTGTCTTCACGAATAAGGTCAGCTCCCAGACGGCTGCACTGGGCAGCATAGCATGGGGAGGAGGTGACCAGCCCTCTGTGGAGAAAGAAGTGGTTTGATACTATTTAGAAAAAATGGACAAACAGAAGTCCATGGGGCCAGATGCGCTGCATCCAAAGGTGCTAAAGGAGTTGGTGGATGTGATTGCAGAGCCATTGGCCATTATCTTTGAAAACTCATGTCGAACGGGGGAGGTCCCGGATGACTGGAAAAGGCTAATGTAGTGCCCATCTTTAAAAAAGGGAAGGAGGAGGATCCGGGGAACTACAGGCCAGTCAGCCTCACCTCAGCCCCTAGAAAAATCATGGAGCAGGTCCTCAAGGAATCAATTCTGAGGCACTTAGAGGAGAGGAAAGTGATCAGGAACAGTGAGCATGGATTCACCAAGGGCAAGTCATGTCTGACTAACTTGCTGGCAAGAATACTGTGGGAGACCGTATCAAAAGCTTTGCTAAAGTCAAGGAATAACACATCCACTGCTTTCCCCTCATCCACAGACCCAGTTATCTCCTCATAGAAGGCCATTAGGTTAAAGTATGGGCTGGATTAATGGACTATAAGGCGGATAGAAAGCTGTCTAGATCATCAGGCTCAATGAGTACTGATCAATGGCTCCACGTCTAGTTGGCAGCCGATATCAAGCGGAGTGCCCCAACGGTCGGTCCTGGGGCTGGTTTTGTTCAATATCTTCATTAATGACTTGGAGGATGGCATGGACTGCACTCTCAGCAAGTTTGCAGATTACATTAAACTGGGAGGAGTGGTAGATACACTGGAGGGTAGGGATAGGATACAGAGGGACCTAGACAAATTAGAGGACTGGGCCAAAAGAAACCTGATGAGATTCAACAAGGACAAGTGCAGAGTCCTGCACTTAGGATGGACGAATCCCATTCACAGGATCAGGGCTCCTCCCAAGGGGCTGCGCAGTGGGGAAAAGGGAGGTTTTAGTTACCTGTCCTTGGTCCATTTCATGACAGGGGCCGGCTCCCCAACTGCACTGCACGGCAGCCTCACGTCCTTATCCATGGAATGGTGACGGTGCCGCCGAAGGAGATGGTCTGGGCTGGGAAGAAAGGAACATCAGTCTGGCCGGACGAGCCAGGCACACAGAGCCTGCCTATCCCACCAGTGCAGACCCCACCCTGCTGCACCCGGGGCTGAGATTCACCACCTTTGTCGATGCCGCAGAACCTGCTCCAAGCCCATGGGCAGATGGAGTAGCCGGTGCATCGCGAGGTGCCGGCTACGGCTAGTCCTGGAGACGAGGGGCCGACCCAGAGCCAGCACCAGGGCACATGTCAAACCCGAGCCTGGATGCAGAGTGCGTAGTGGGCCCCCCAGCCTCTATATTGAGCCAAATCTAAATGCCAGACGACCCGACCCTTCCACCTCTCCCAGGACTCTGTTACCCAGAGAGACACCCAGCTCCCCTCCACTCAGCCCCATTGCCCCATCCCATCTGCCCACCCCACCCCACCGGCCCTGCCGCACCTTTCCCAATGACCTTTGCACTGATGTTGCTGCGTCCTGCCGAGGTCACAGCCACCACCCACAGCACATCCTGCTGCCTGCGGGTGAGGTGGGCGATGCAGTAGAAGACTTGCTCGGGGCTGGTCTCGTACTCGCTGGGGGCCTGGTCGGGGGAAGGAGGGGACACAGCTGGTTAATCAGGACAAGGTGAACTCCCTTTCATGCACCTCTTCCTGCCCAGGCTTTGATGCAGCCACCAACCCCCCAGTACAATCACACTAGTCATAGCAGTCTAGGCAACCTGACCCCTGCTCAGACAAGTCCTGGCTTTAAGGGATCACCTCAGATTAGCCTTGTGTGAGGCCACCATCTCGGCTGACCCCAAGGATCAGACAGGGACCTGCAGAGAGAAACTCTGGAGCTTGTGCTAATGAGGGCAGTAGACTCTGATGCAAGATTTCTTTTCCCCTGGTACTAAATCCAGCCGAAGTTACCATCTCCATTGGCAATGTTGGGGAGGCTCTTCTTTCTGCCTCTCCCACACAGTGGTTCTCTGCCCTGAACCCCCATCCCATCACGCCTTTAGGACTACAAATAGAAAGCAGCTCTTGCAACGACACCTGAAATAGACACTCTGCACAGCAGACTTTGCAGGTTTCTCATGTCTGAGCAAAGAAACTGCAAAAATTGGGCTTATTTTTGGCTTAATTACTTTCTGAGTTTCCTGTTGGACAGTTTTTGGCTTGCAGATTGTTGGGCTTCTAGCCTGCGAAGAAAACTACAGCAAGTACAGATGTGGAATTCAAAGCATTGATCGCTTACCCACACCAAGTTAAGTGGGAGGCAAAAAGGAAAGGACTGTTCATGTCTGCTTAGAAGGATGCTCAGGCTGATCAGGTCCACTTCTGCCAGTTTCTGCTCGGCCTGGGGTTCCTGGATACTTCCTCTGCAAGTGCACATGCAAAACCCATGCATGACCAATCAGTACAACAAGTTCTATTCGTGCATGAAATCTTACCCTCATCCCTTCCTTCCTCTCCCATGCCATCCACCTGAGCCCAACTCAATGAACAGAGATGAGTTCAAGCACAGAAAAAAGCCAAGCAAAAGCCATCACTACACAAAATTCAATTGGTCCAAGTAATCTTGCCCTCATCCCTGCCTCCCTCTCCCGTCCCATCTACATCAGGCCAACTCGATGAACCATGACCGAGTCAACACCGACAGTCACTGCTCCACTGTAGCGCCCACTGCCCCGCATGATTTTCTCCGCTTCTACTTCTCCATGGATCCCAAGACCTAGCCTGTGGGGATGCACACCTAGCACCTCGCCCGTGTCCTATAAAGGAAGACAGCACAAAGAAAGGCAAGAACAGAGAGACAGAAGAGGGTGTGTGTTGGCCAACGTACCAGAGGAGAGAGACAGAGAGAAAAACACAGGAGGAAGGCAAGCAACTCGCCACCTGGAATCAACTTTCTGGATCTAACGATTTCTGCAGAGGACACAGCGCTTGTGAACAAAGAAGTGAGCAGCCCCTGAAAATGGGGACCTTGTCTCCCTCAGAACCATAGCTAGTCAGGAACGTTTTCTTACAAACACAGACCTAGCTAACGGGACGTGCCTACCTGGAGCGAAGCGGGCCGTGAGCAGAGCAATCACCAAAACAGACACTTTTCTCATTGAGAGTGGTGGCTGCTCCACTCCCAGCTGGACAGCTCTTACCTGGCATCAGTAATGCTTGCTATCTCATCGCTCTCACTCGCTTTCCATCGCATGAGGGAAGTGGACGCTGACCCTCCACTTCTTTTCTATTGGTACTAACCCAGCACAAAGGGGGGAAACAAACAGGTTAGCATCTCAGTCAGCAACGTTACATAGGTTCTTCTCTCATTTTCCGCACCCCAGACCTCCACCCATAACCCTTTTTCCGTTACACCTTCAGGACCACAACTAGAAAGAAGCCTGTTGCAACTACACCCAAAACAGCCACTCTGAGCAGGAGACTTGTGCCTTTCCCTTGTCTGAATCCCACAGAGCCACATACTCAAAGAGGAACAAAACTGGAGTGACAACAGAGGAGGAATTCCAAGCACTGACCGCTTACTCACACCCCGTTATGTGGAAGGTAGAAAGTTGAGGTCTGTTAATCTCTGCTTAGAAGGATGGCCAGGCTGCTCAGGTCCATGTCTGCCAATTTCTCCTCTGGCTGCTGCTCCTGGATGATTCCTCTGCAAATGCAGCAAGTAACCCAAGCAAAAGCCATCACTACACAAAATTCAATTGGTACACGAAATCTTGCCCTCATCCCTGCCTCCCTCTCCCATCCCATCTGCTTCAGCTCCACTAGAGCAGAGATTCAGTCAACACCCGCAGTCACCGTTGCACTCTCGTGCCCACTACCCTGCATGATTTCAGTCCCTTCCTACTTGTTCATAGCTCCCGAGACCAAGCCTGTGGGGATGCATACCTACCACACCTGCCCATGTCCTAAGAAAGGAGACAGCACAAGGAAAAGGCAAGGACAGAGAGAGAGTGACAGACAGAGTGTGTGTTGGCCAACACATTAGAGGAGAGAGACAGAAAAACGTGGGAGGAAGTCAAGTAACTCACTAGCTGGAGTCATCCCCCTGGGTCCAACCCTCTGCTGCGTAGGACACACTGCTTGTGGACAGATAAATGACCAGCCCCTGAAAACGGGGACCTTGTCTCCCTCGTAACCACAGCTAGTCAGGAATCTTTTCCTACAAACCAAGCCACAGCTAACAACCAGACCAACCCTGGAGGCAGGTGGGCCGTTACCAGAGTCTTCAGCGAACTAGACACTTATCTCACTGGTGGTGATGGCTGCTCCGCTCCCACCTCGATGGCATCGCCATAGCCTGGCATCAACAACGCTCGCTGTCTCACAGATCTTGTATGCTTTCCGTCTCACAACGGGGACCTTGACTTCTCTCTCTGCGGTACTAAGCACAACACAAGATATCATCGGAATCTGCAGTGTTGTGTAGGTGGTTCTTCTCTCATCTCCCATTACACCTTTATAGATACAATTAAAAAGCACACAACGCACACTCGACATGTGGAGCTCCTTGCCAGAGAATGCTGTGAAAGCCAAGACTATAACAGGGTTAAAAAAAGAACTAGGTAAATTCATGGAGGACACGTGCATCAATGGCTATTGGTGAGGATGGGCAGGGATGGTGCCCTTATCCTCTGTTTGCCAGAAGCTGGGAATGGGCGACACAGGATGGATCACTTCTCGATTCCCTGTTCTGTTCACTCCCTCTGAAGCACCTGGCGTTAGCCAGTCAGAAGACAGCATACTGGGGGGTAGCTGGACCCTTGGTCTGCATAACATATGAATGTAAGAATGGCAGTGCTTGGTCAGTCTATTGCACCTGCCCCCAATAGAGCAGGGGTCCCCAACATTTTAGTGTGGCGGGCGCCGGACAACTAGCCACCGAGGAGCGTGGTCACCAAACAAGCAGCCGCCAAGAACCAGCGTTATTGAGAGGCACCGCCACCGAAAATCAGCAACATTTCGGCAGCAACGCTTCTTGATGACGCTGGTTCCGGGTGGTATTTCGGCGGCTGCTTGTTTGGCAATTAGTAGGCAGGTGCACATAGCTGTCTCGGCAGGCACCATGGCACCCATAAGCACTGCATTGGGGACTCCTGCAATAGAGTCACACTAAGGAGACTATTGTCTCTTCTCCTCATCATAATCCCACAGCTACTCCCACAATAGCGAAATTCTCCTCCCACACCCAGAACAAGGAGGAAAACTTTTATGAGAAACCAAACCCACCTAAAGGGAAGCAGCTGCCTGTACTCAGCCTCTACCATGCATTTACCTTAGGCTTCAGCTGTGACGCTAGAAGTCATGAAGTGTAGTTATGCAGGAGGCAGAAAGTGAGGACTGTTCATGTCTGCTTAGAATGATGTCCAAACTGCTCAGATCCAGTTTCTCCTCCAGCTACGGCTCCAGAACAACAATTCCTCTGTAAGAACAGCTACAAAAGCCAAGCATGAGCCATCATTACACAGAGCTCTTGCCCTCATCCCTGCCTCCCTCTTCCATCCTACCTTCATCGGCCCCCCACGATGAGACCAAGCTAACACTGACAGTCACCGCTCCACTTGCACCGACAGCCCTCCATGATTTTCGTCCCCTCCTACTACTCCATGGCTCACGAGACATGCAATACACACGTGCCAGTGTTCTATAAAAGGAGACGGCACAAGAAGGGGGGCGAAGAGAGAGAGCGTGTTGGCCAACACACTAGAGTAGAGAGCGAGAGAGAAACATGGGAAGAAATCAAGCAACTCATCACCTGGAGTCATCCTCCTCGATACAACCTTCTGCTGCGGAGTAGAAACTGTTCCTGACCAGAGAAGTGAGCCACCTCTGAAAATGGGACCTTTTCTCCCTCGTAACCCACAGCTAGTGGGGAACCTTTTCCTACACACCCAGCCCTACATTACCGGGCTTCCCAACTTGAACTCAGGCGGGGTGTGAGCAGAGCCCTCCCCAAACCAGACACTTATGTCACTGACAGTGGCCTCTACTCAGCTCCCAGATGGATGGCGCTTGTCTGGGATCAACAATGATCGCAGTCTCGCTGATCTCACTCACTTTCCACCATGTCATGGCAGTAGACTGACGCTTGACTTCTTTTCCCTTGGTACTAAACCCAGGACAAAGGGGAAAAACCCAAAAAATTAGCATCACCGCCTGCAATGTGTTGTTGTCTTTTCATTTCACTTCTCCTATATCCCATGGCTCCGCTCGCAACCCCTCTCCCATTACTACTATAGAACTGCAACTAGAAGGGACCCATTGTAACGGCATGCAAAATAGTCACTTTGTTCAGGAAATTCTTGTCTCTTCCCCAGCCTTAATACCAGAGCCTCTTACCCAGTCAGAAACATGAGGATTATTCATGTCTCTTTAGAAGGATGCCCAAGCTGCTCAGATCCACTTCTGATATATTAGCTGGATGATAAGTCTCCTAGACGATTCCTCTGCAAATTAATGAAGCCAAACAATAACTATCACTATACACAGCACTACTGGTGCTTGCAATCTTGAACTCATCCCTTCCTCCCTCTTCCATCCCATCTACATCAGCCCCACTCGATGAACAGAGACCAAGTTAACACCAACAGTCATTGCTCCACTTCAGCACCCACAGCCCCACATGACTTTCGTCCCCTCCTACTACTCCATGGCTCCCAAGACCTAACCTGTGGCGATGCACACCTAGCATGCCTGCCCATGTCCTACAAAGGCAGATAGTGCAACGATAGAGAACGGGTGTGTGTTGGCCAATATACTAGGGAACAGAGAGAGAGAGAGAGAGACATGGGAGGAAGGCAAGCAACTCTCCACCTGCAGTCATCCTCCTGGATCTAACCTTCTGCTGCAGAGAACACAGCGCTACTAGCCAGAGAACTGAGCAGACCCTGAAAATGGGGACCCTGTCTCCCTCATAAGCACAGCTACTCAAAAAACAGAGCAATCACCAAGACAGACACTTATCTCATTGAGAGTCGCATCTGTTCTCCCAGTTGCACGGCTTGTTCATGGCAGCAATAACTCTCGTGGTCCCATTGCTCTCGCTTGATTTCCATCGCATGAGGGTAGTAGACTGATGCGAGCTCTCTTTTCCCTTGGTACTAAATCCAGCAGAGGGGGAAAAACAAACAAGTTACCATCTCTGTTGACAATGTTGGGGAGGCTCTTCTTTCTGCCTCTCCCACACAGTGGTGATCTGCCCTGAACCCTCCTCCCATCACACCTTTAGCATTACAACCAAAAAGCATCCCTTGAAACAACACCTAAAATACGCACTCTGCAGACGCTGGTCAGACGCATCAAACCTTATGAAAGGAGGAGAGCGGACTCTGACCCTCCACTTCTTTTCCCTTGGTACTGAACCCAGCACAAGGGGGAAAACAAATCAGTTACCATCTCAGTCTGCAACATGCATAGGTTCTTCTTGCATCTACCTCACCTCAGGGCTCCACCCTCAACCGTTCCTCCCATTACAGCTTTAGCACTGCAACTAAAAAGCAGCCCACTGCACCTACATCCAAAATACTCACTCTGCACAGGAGACTTGTACCTCTCCCTATTCTGAATCCCACACAGCACTATGTTCAACGAGGAAGTTCACAGTCTCTGAACAAAACCAAAGCAAGTAGAGATGAGGAATTCCAAACACTGACCCCTTACAGCCAGTTATGCAGGAGGCAGAAAGCTGAGGACTGTTCATGTCTGCTTAGGATGTCCAGGCTGCTCAGGTTCCCTTCTGCAACTTTCTCCTCTGGCTGGGGCTCCTGGACAGCTCCTCTGGAAGCGCAGCTGCAAAAGCCAAGCATGAGCCATCACTACACACAGCTCTATTGGTGCATGAAATCTTGCCCTCATCCCTGCCTCCCTCTTCCATCCCATCTACATCAGCCCCACTCGATGAACAGAGACCGAGTTAACACCAACACTCACCGCTCCGCTCTCGTGCCCATTACTCTGCATTATGTTCATGCCCTCCTACTTCTTCATGGCTCCTGATACATAGGCTGTGGGGATGCACTCCGAGCACGCCTGCCTGTGTGCTAAGAAGGAAGACGGCACAAGGAGAGGCAAGGACAGACAGAGAGAGAGAGAGAGAGAGAGAATGTTGGCCAACACAGTACAGAAGAAAGAGAGAAACATGGGAGGATGGCAAGCAACTTTCCACCTGCAGTCATCCTCCAGGATCTAACCTTCTGCTGCAGAGGACACACTGCTACTGGCCAGAGAACTGACCAGCCCCTGACAATGGGGACCTGTCTCCCTCATAATGACAGCTACTCAGGAACCTTTTCTTACAAACCCAGCCCCAACTAATGGGGTGTCCCTACCTGATGGAGCAGAACCCTCAGCAAAAGAGATACTTATCTCAGTGATAGTAGCGGCTGTTCTGCTCCCAGATGGACGGCTGCTGCCTGGCACCAACAATGCTCACAGTCTCGTCACTCTCACTCATTTTCCATCACAAGGGCTGTAGACTCTCACACGTGACATCTTTTTCCTTGGCACTAAAACCAGAGGATAAAACAAGTAAGTTACCAGCTCAGTCGGCAACGTCTCATAGGCTCTTCTTTTTGCCTCTCCTGCACAGCGGGACTCCACCCTCAACCATCTTCCCTTTACACCTTTAGGACTACAAGTAGAAAGCACACCTTGCAACTACACCCGACAGAGTCATTGTGCACAGCAGACTCTGGCCCCTCCCCAGCCTTAATCCCACAGAGCCCCGTACCCAACAAGGAACCACATGGTCTGTGAAGTAAACTACAGCAAGTACAGATGAGGAATTGAAAGCACTGACCACTTACTCATAGCCACTTAAGCGGGAGGCAGAAAGCTGAGAACTATTCATGTCTCCTTAGAAGGCTGTCCAGGCTTCTCAGGTCCACTTCTGCCATATTCTCGACCGGTGAGGGCTCCTGGATGATTCCTCTGCAAACTAATAAAGCCAAGCAAGAACTATCACTACACAGAGCTCTATTGCTGTGTTTAATCTTACCCTCATCCCTGCCTCCCTCTGCAGTCCCATCTACATCTGCCCCACTCGATGAACAGAGACTGACTCAACTCCAACAGATACCACTCTACTCCACTATCCACTACCCTGCAGGATTTTGTCCCCTCCTACTTCTTCACAGCTCCCGATACACAGCTTTTGGGGCTGCACACCTAGCACGCCTGCCCGTGTCCTAGGAAGGGAGACAGCACAAGGAGAGGAAAGGAGAGAGAGAGTCCATGGGGCTGATCAATGGACACGTTGAGTAGGAATTTGGGGTCCATGCATCAGTGGCTTAGTTGTATGATATCTGGGGGTGGGGACTGCACTGTGAGGTAGAGGGGTTTAGGGTTCCCAAGCTGTACTGAGGGAATGTGGGATTCATAAGCCTTGGAGAGTAAGGGCAGGGTGGAGGGGGTTGAAAGGCCCCAGTGTGGCTGAGAAGGGTAACAGGAACTGGAGAGGGAAGCCTGGCTGGCTGTGGGTGGCATGGGGAAATGTGGTGCTGGGGAAGTGGGGCCCAGCAAAGGAGAAATAGGTTGGAGCCAATTGGGGTTGAGGTATAGGGATTGGGTGTCATGGAGGATGTTGGGGTGCCCTGAGATGGGGAACAGATGGGGTGGATTGGAGGGCCATGTGCAGGGGGCAGATTGGGGTGGGGTGAGTGGAGTGCTGGCAAGTCTGGGGATGCCGGAGCAGGTTGGAGGAGGTTGAATGGGTCCCGGTGGGGGGCAAGCTGGAATGCACTGAAGGAGATGCTGGGTGCATTACCTCGAGTGGCCACCTGGTGTCACTAAGTATTTTCCTCCCAGAGCAAGAGTGAAACCGGGTGGCCAGTCCAGATAACTCACAAACCATTTCCCCTCATCAAGGGACAGTGACAACGAGGGGCCACTCGGGGTTAATGCACAAAGTATTTCCCTCATGGAGCAGCAGTGTCAGTGGGTGGCCTCTTGGGAGAATGCAGAGAGCATTTATCTCATGGAGCAAGACACACACCGGGTGGGCCAGGGCTGGCTCCAGACCCCAGCGCACCAAGCGTGTGCTTGGGGCGGCATTCCGCAGGGGGCGCTCTCCCTGTCGCTGGGAGGGCAGCAGGCGACTCTGGTGGACCTCCCGCAGGTATGTCTGCGGATGCTCCACCAGAGCCGTGGGACCGGTGACCGCCAGCGCGCCCCCCGCGGCATGCCGCCGTGCTTGGGGTGGCGAAATTGTTAGAGCCGCCCCTGGGGTGGGCACTCTGACTACTGGACAAAGCATTTCCTTCATGGAGCAACTGTGCATCACCCTGCGTGGCCACACAGTGTCACTGTTGCTCCATGCAGGAAATGCTCTGTGCAATACCCAGCGTGGCCACACGGTGTCACTGTTGCTCCATGCAGGAAATGCTCTGTGCATTACCCTGCATGGCCACACGGTGTCACTGTTGCTCCATGCAGGAACTACTCTGTGCATTACTCTGCGTGGCCACACGGTGTCATTGTTGCTCCATGCGCAAAATGCTCTGTGCATTACCCTGCGTGGCCACACGGTGTCACTGTTGTTCCACACAGGAAATGCTCTGTGCATTACCCTGCGTGGCCACACGGTGTCACTGTTGTTCCACGCAGGAAATGCTCTCTGCAATACCCTGCGTAGCCACACGGTGTCACTGTTGCTCCACGCAGGAACTGCTCTGTGCATTACCTCACGTGGCCACACGGTGTTACTGTTGCTCCATGCAGGAACTGCTCTGTGCATTACTCTGCGTGGCCACACGGTGTCACTGTTGCTCCATGTGCAAAATGCTCTGTGCATTACCCTGCGTGGCCACACGGTGTCACTGTTGTTCCACGCAGGAAATGCTCTGTGCATTACCCTGCGTGGCCACACGGTGTCACTGTTATTCCACGCAGGAAATGCTCTCTGCAATACCCTGCGTAGCCACACGGTGTCACTGTTGCTCCACGCAGGAACTGCTCTGTGCATTACCTCACGTGGCCACACGGTGTTACTGTTGCTCCATGCAGGAACTGCTCTGTGCATTACCCTGATTGGCCACACGGTGTCATTGTTGCTCCATGCACAAAATGCTCTGTGCATTACCCTGCGTGGCCACACGGTGTCACTGTTGCTCCACGCAGAAACTGCATTGTGCATTACCCTGCGTGGCCACATGGTGTCACTGTTGCTCCACGCAGGAACTGCTCTGTGCATTACCTCGCGTGGCCACACGGTGTTACTGTTGCTCCATGCAGGAACTGCTCTGTGCATTACCCTGATTGGCCACACGGTGTCATTGTTGCTCCATGCGCAAAATGCTCTGTGCATTACCCTGCGTGGCCACACGGTGTCACTGTTGCTCCATGCAGGAACTGCTCTGTGCATTACCCTGCGTGGCCACACGGTGTCACTAGTTATTTCCCTCATGGAGCCACAGAGACACTAGGTCAGGGGTCAGCAACCTCTGGCAGCCAAGTGCCAAAGACGTCACGGGAGCCGATTTTCAATGGCACGCGGCTGCCTGCCGGGACTCCAGGGTGCCATTATAAATCCTGCCAGCACGGCAAGCCGCAGGGTCTGCGCTTCCGGGCTGGAGCACCGGGCTGAGCGCAGCAAGCCGCCGGCCCCTCCCCCACCTTCTCCCCTCCCCTGGATCCCTGCCACCACCCGCAGAGCTCTGGGGCCGGGGCTGCGCGCTCCCGTGGGGCACCGTTTGGCTCTGGAGGGAGGCAAAGATGCTCCCCGCTTGTCCAGAGCCCTGCCCCCGCACGCGCAGCACTCTGAGGGGCGGGGCTGTGCGCTCCCACGGGGCAGCATAGGCTGGCTCTGCTTGGAGGCTCATGGTAAGGGGATCTGGGGCCGGGCAGGTTGGGTAAGGGGTGGGGGCAGTCAGGGGACAGGGTTGGTTGGATAGGGGGTGGGATCCTGGGGGTGGCAAGGGGCGGGGTCTCTGGAGGCAGCAGACAAGGAACAGGGGGGTGGATGGGGCATGGGAATTCCGGGGTCTGTCAGGGGGTGGGGACTGGATAGGGGTCAGGGGGGTCAGGGGACACTTAGGGTGGGGGGCTCTCTGGAGGAGGTGGTTAGGGGACAAGGAGCTGCGGCGGTTGGATGAGTCAGGAGTTGGGGGGGGGCTGTCAGGAGGCATGGGGAGGGTTGGATGGCTCAGGAGTTCTGGGGGTCCTGTCAGGGGGTGGGGGTGTGGATAAGGGTTGGGGCAGTCAGGGGACAGGTAGGGGGTAGGCTCCTAGGGGGGCAGTCAGGGGACAAGAACAGGGCAGCTTAGATAAGGGATAGGGTTCTGGGGGGCAGTTAAGGGCAGGGGTCCCAGGAGGGGGGGGCAGGGGACAAGGAGCGGAGGGGGTTGGAGGTTCTGAGGGGGGCAGTCACCCAGCCCTCTGCCCTGAGCCCTGACACTCCCCACACACACATACCCAGCCCCCCCGCCCTGACACCTGCACCCCCCTCACATGGCCCCAGTCCTCTGTCGGGACTCTTGCCCCCCTGCACATCCCCACCCCCACCCTGAGCACCAAACGGGAGCTCCTGCACCCCCACTCACATTCGCACCTGCACCCCTCACACCAAATGGGAGCTGCCCCGGTAAGTGCCCCCACACCCAGACCTCCTGCCCCAACCCTGAGCCCCCTCCCTCATTCTAGCTCCTGGCCAGACCCTTCAGGCCCAGCCCTGTGCTCCGTCCACTCCCACCCTCAGCTCAGTGCAGAGAGAGGAAGAGAATGGACCAGAACCAGGGAGAAGCTAGCTACCTGCTGTATGTGGGCAGGGCCCCGCCCAGCCTGCTGGCGGCCTAGTGGAACAGAACCCCAGACCAGCAGCGGGTGGAGCAGGCCAGCGGTGTAAGATCAACATTTTAATTTAATTTTAAATGAAGCTACTTAAACATTTTGAAAACCTTGTTTATTTTACAATACAACACTAGTTTCTATGTCTATATATTATATAACTAAATAGACCTTCTGAAAAACATTAAGGTTTCGTGTGCCAGCAATACATTTTAGAGTGAATAAATGAAGACTCAGCACACCGCTTGTGAAAGGTTGCCGACCCCGATATAGACAATAACGCTATTTCACTCCAGTGTCTTCCTAAATGTTAATATTGCTTTTTTGATCTTTGAATCACAGCTATAGCAATAGACAAGACCCAAGCTAACATTTACCCTTCTATCTCTAACAATGCAGGCTGCATTTCAAACCTCTATTCCTTTACAGATCTTCCTAACCAGTCTTTAAAGTTCGGCCATGGGTCAAAGTCAGTTTGTGAGTTAATTAACTCTTGCTGGCCCCGTCACCTTACAATGAGATATTACATTACACTCAGATCACCACCAGGTCTCTGTGGCTTTGAGCTCCTTAGGACCTAGCCTTTAAAATGCTCTTTGCCACTGACCAATCCTTGTGAGAAGGGTGCAGGTCTCCCCTTTCTAGCTCCTCTTGGGCCGCTGGCACTTGCTGGGCAATGAGACCACGCTCTCCTGAGGGAACGGAGGTCTCTCCATTACGGCGCTTTTCACTCTGCCCCATTCAAACGCCCCTGGCTTAAGAACCACCCTGTAAGGAAGGTTTGGGTCTCCTTTGCCATGCAAATTAAGCCACAGGTCACTTTGACACACCTGGCAAAATGACTGCCCTGTAACCAGGGTGTAAGGTCTTATCCCTCGCACCCTTAAACTAGGGGAGCCTTCTTGTGTTTTTGGCTGAGCAACCCCCTCTCCCCCTCCCTTGAAAAGGGTTGAGCTTCTATTTCTCTTAGAAATAATTCTGGGGGACTTTTACTGTGACTATTTTTTTTTTTTTTTTTTTTTGGAGATTTGAAGTGAAATCTTACTTGCGACCTATCCTGGTCAGATGCAACATGGTGTGGCGAAGGGGCAGCTGTAAGGGGATGGCGAAGGCTGTGGAAAATTCGCCCCTTTTCTCAAAACAGCCAAAGAAATGACCCAACCATGTAAATGTCACAAAGTCTGGAAATGAACAGGTGAGGTGGGGGGCTCCTTTCAGACCCTCACTTCCACCTCATCCTTCCTCAAGTCCTTTTGCCCTGCCCAATTTACACCGCTCAACCAACCACAACTTTGACCCTTTGTTTTCTTGTGCACAAGAAAGACACCATCACACTGATGAGTGTTTAACTGTAGACATTCGGACAGCTCCCTCAGCTGTGTCCAAATTCCAGGCCTTGTGTCTCTTTGGAGACAGACAGAGGAGATTCCTAGGGCTACGTCCGGAGGGATTGATGTGGCTATCCTTTCTGAAATGTATTGATGTTCAGGTGTTGTAAGCACATGTGGTAGTATTCAGAGCCAGCACGTGGGTGCACCTAACCCTACTAACAGGACTGCGTCACAAGGAAGGGGGGTCTTTTCTGGTCAAGGTTAGGGAGCACAAAGTTATCTTCTTGGTGAGGTAGGAAGGTAAGTCTGGAAGGATGTCACTGAGAGATGGAGGATTGATCAGAAAGGAGACACTCAGCAGGATCCCTTCCTTACCTGTTCATTTCCAGATCTTTTCACATTGGGGACTTCCCCCCGCCCCCCGCACACACCGAGTTTAAAGGAGGAATATTTTACTAAAGAAAGCGTGACCGCCCTGTAATCAGGGTTCAGGCCCCTTTTCTCCTGTCTGCATTGGCCCTCTTAATGGCACCCAACAGTCACTCTGCAGAGCAGATTCTGGCCCCTCCCCAGCCACAGAGCCCCGTACCCAAGGAGGAAGCACACGGCCTATGAAAAAAACTACAGCAAGTACAGATGAGGAACAGCCAGTTATGCAGAAACCCGAGGACTATTCATGTCTCCTTAGAAGGATGTCCAGGCTTCTCAGATCCACTTCTGCATATTCTCCTCCGGCGAGGGCTCCTGGACGATTCCTCTTCAAACTAATAAAGCCAAGCAAGGACCATCATTACACAGAGCTCTATGAATGTCCTCATCCCTGCCTCCCTCTCCCATTCCATCTACATCCCCCGGACCCAATGAACAGAGACTGAGTCAACATCCACAGACACTGCTCCACTCTAGCGCCCACTATCCTGCATGATTTTCATCCCCTCTTACTTGTTCATAGCTCCCGAAACCAAACCTGTGGGGATGCACACCTAGCACTCCTGCCCCGTTCTATGAAGGGAGACGGCCCAAGGAGAGGCAAGGACAGAGAGACAGAGAAAGAGTGTTGGCCAACACACTAGAGGAGAGAGAGAGAGAAACACAGGAGAAAGGCAAGTAACTCACCATCTGGAGTCATCCTCCTGGATCCAACCTTCTCCTGCGGAGGGCACACTGCTTGTGAACAGAGCAATGACAAGCCCCTGAAAATGGGGACCTTGTCTCCCTTGTATCCCCAGCTAGTCAGGAAACTCTTCTGACAAACCAGCCCCAGCTAACAGGGTGTCTGTACGTGGAGTCAGATGGGCTGTTAACAGAACCCTCAGCAAAACAGACACTTCTCTCACTGACAGTGGCATCTGCTTGGCTCCCAAATGAATGGCTCTTGCCTGGCATGAACAATGCTCACAGGCTCGCTGCTCTCACTCACTTTCCATTGCATGAGGGCAGTAGACTCTGACGTGTGACTTATTTTTCCTTGGTATGAAACCCAGCAGAGGAGAGAAAAACAAACAAATTAGCATCTCCATCTGCAATGTCACGTAGTCTCTTCATCTCCCATATCCCACGGCTCCGCCATCAAACCATCTCCTATTACTACTTTACATCTGCAACTAGAAGGGATCCATTGTAACTGCACCCAAAATAGTCACTTTGCTCAGGAGACTCCTGTCCCTTCCCCAGCCTTAATACCACTGTGCTCTGTACCCAGCGAGGAAGCACAAGGCCTGTGAAGTAAACTACAGCGAGTACAGGTAAGGAATTGAAAGCACTGACCTCTTACTCACAGCCAGTTGTTCAGAATGCAGAAAGCTGAGGACTGTTCCTGTCTGGTTAGAACCATGTCCAAGCTGCTCAGATCCACCTCTGCCAGTTTCTCCTCCGGCTCGAGGTCCTGGACAATTCCTCTGGAAGTGCAGCTGCAAAAGCCAAGCATGCGCCATCTCTACACACAGCTCTAATGGTAGTTGAAACGTTGCCCTCAATCCTGCCTCCCTCTTCCACCCCATCTACATCAGCCCCACTTGAACAGAGACCGATTCAACACTGACAGTCACTGCTCCACTCTCGCACCCACTACCCCGCATGGTTTTCGTCCCCTCCTACTACTCCAGGGCTTTCAAGACCTAACCTGTGGAGATGCACACCTCGCAGGCCTGCTTGTGTCCTAAGAAGGGAGATGGCACAAGGAAAGGAAAGGACAGATTAAGAGAGCGTTGGCCAACACACTAGAGAGACAGAGAGCGAGAAAATGAGAAACACAGGAGGAAGGCAAGCAACTTGTCACCTGGAGTCATCCTCCTGGATCCAACCTTCCGCTGCAGAGGACACACCGGTACTGGCCAGAGGACTGAGCAGCCCCTGAAAATAGGGACCTTGTCTCCCTCGTAACCACAGCAGAGCCTTCACCTAACAAGACACTTATCTCACGGACAGTGGTCCTTGCTCCACTCCCAGCTGGATGGCTCTTCCCTGGCATCAACAATGCTTAGAATCTCCCAGCTCTCGCTCCCTTTCCATGGCATGTGCGGAGTGGACTCTGACTCTGCACTTGGTACTAAACCCAGCACTAGGGGAAAAAACCCATCAGTTAGCATCTCAGTCTGCAACGTGCATAGGTTCTTCTTCTCCCATCTACCACACCTCACGGCTCCGCCCTCAACCCTCCTCCCATTACAGCTTTAGCACTACAACTAAAATACTCACTCTGCACAGGAGACTTGTGCCTTTGCGTCGTCTGAATCCCACAGAGCACCGTGTCCAATGAGGAAATTCAGAGCCTCTGAACAAAACCGGAGCCAGTACCGATGAGGGATTCCAAGCACTGACCGCTTACTCACAGCCAGTTGTGCGGGAGGCAGAAATCTGAGGACCATTCATGTCTGCTTAGAAGGATGTCCAGGCTCCTCAGGTCTGCGTCTGCCACTTTCTCCTTCAGCTGCTGCTCCTGGACAATTCCTCTGCAAGCGCAGGAAATGAGCGAAGCAAGAGCCATCACTACACAAAATTCAATTGGTGCAGGTAATCTTGCCCTCATCCCTGCCTCCCTCTCCCATCCTATCTACATCAGGCCAACATGGAGAGACAGTCAACATGCACAGTCACCCCTCCACTCTAGCGCCCACTACGATGCATGATTTTCGTCCCCTCCTACTTGTTCATAGCTCCCGAGACCTAGCCTGCGGGGATGCACACGTAGCACTCCTGCCCATGCCCTATGAAGCGAGACAGCAAAGAGAGAGAGAGAGAGAGAGAGAGAGAGAGAGAGAGAGTGTGTGTGTGTGTTGGCCAACACAGAGTAGAGAAGACAGAGAGAGAAACAGAGGAGGAAGGCAAGCAACTCACCACCTGGAGTCATCCTCATGGATCTAACCTTCTCCTGCCGAGGACACACCGATCCTGGCCAGAGAAATCATCAGCCCCTGAAAATGGGACCGTGTCTCCCTCAAAACCACAGCTAGTCAGGAACCTTTTCTTACAAACCCACCCCACCTAACGGGGTGTTTCTACCTGTAGCCAGGTGGGCCGTGAGCAGAACCCTCAGCAAAACAGATACTTATCTCAGTGATAGTAGCAGCTGTTCTGCTCCCAGATGGAGGGCTCCTGCCTGGCACCAACAACGCTCGCAGTCTCGTCACTCTCACTCATAAGGGCAGCAGACTTTGACATGCGACGTCTTTTTGCTTGGTACTAAAACCAGGGGATAAAACAAGTAAGCTACCATCTCAGTCAGAAATGTCTTAGGCTCTTCTTTTCCCCTCTCACGCACAGCGGGGTTCCGCCCTCTACCCATTACACCTTTAGGACTAAAAGTACAAAGCACCTCTTACAACACCACCCAACAGAGTCACTCTGCACAGCAGACTCTGGCCCCTCCTCACCCTTAATCCCACAGAGCCCTGTACCCAACAAGAAACCACACGGTCAATGAAGAATACTACAGTGAGTACAGATGACTGAGTTCAAAGCACTGAGCCCTTACTCACAGCCAGTTATGCAGAAGGCAGAAACCTGAGGACTATTCTTGTTTCCTTAGCAGGATGTCCAGGCTGCTCAGGTCCACTTCTGACATTCTCATCCGGCTGGGGCTCCTGGACGATTCCTCTGCAAACTAATAAAGCCAAGCAAGAACTGTCACTACACAGAGCTCTATGAATGCCCTCATCCCTGCCTCCCTCTCCCATCTCATCTACATCAGCCCGACTCGATGAACAGAGACTGAGTCAACACTGATGGTCACCGCTCCACTCTAGCGCCCACTACCCTGCATGATTTTCATCCCCTCCTACTTCTTCATAGCTCCTGAGACCTAGCCTGTGGGGATGCACACCTAGCACTCCTGCCCGTGTCCTATGAAAGGAGACAGCACAAGGAGAGGCAAGGACAGAGACAGATTGTTGGCCAACACACTAGAGAAGAGAGGAAGAGAGAGAGAGAAAGGCAAGAAACTGATATGGGCCGTGAGCAGAACCCTCAGCAAAACAGACACTTATCTCACTGACAGTGGCGTCTGCTCGACCCCCACATTGACGGCTGTTGCCTGGCATGAACAATGCTCACAGGCTCGCTGCTCTCACTCACTTTCCATCGCATGAGGACAGTAGACTCTGATATGTGACTGCTGGGTTTAGTACCAAGGAAGAAGTAAAAGGAAGAAAAAAAAATATAATTACCATTTCCGTCTGCAATATCACGTAGTCTCTTCATTTCACATCTCCCGTATCCCACAGCTCTGCCCACAACCCATCTCCCATTACTACTTTACAGCTGCAACTAGAAGAGACCCATTTTAACTGCACCCAAAATAGTCACTTTGCTCAGGAGACTCTTGTCCCTTCCCCAGCCTTAATCCCAATGAGGAAGCACATGGCCTATGAAGGAAACAAGAGTGAGTACAGACAAGGAATTGAAAACACTGACTTCTTACTCATAGCCAGTTATCCAGAAGGCAGAAAGCTGAGGACTGTACATGTCTGCTTAGAAGGATGTCCAGGCAGTTCAGGTCCACTTCTGCCAGCTTCTTCTCCAGCTGAGACTCCTGGACAATTCCTCTGCAAACTAATAAAGGCAAGCAAGAACTATCACTACACCAGTGGTTCTCAACCTTTTGTACTGATGATCCCTTTTACATAGCAAGCTTCCGAGTGTGACCCTCCCCTTATAAATTAAAAACACTTTTTGTATATTCAACACCATTATAAATGCTGGAAGCAAGGTGATGTTTAGTATGGAGGATGACATTTCACAACCCCCCAAACAACAACCTTGCGGCCCCAACAGGACCTAAACCCCAGTTTGAGAACTCCTGCACTACATAGAGCCCAATTAAGGCCCTCTTCCCTGCGTCGCTTTCGATCTGTCTTAGCCCCACAACACCAACAGTCATCACTCCAGTCTCGCACCGACTGCCCTGCATGATTTTTGTCCCCTCCTACTTCTTTATGGCTCCCGAGACACAACCTGTGGGGGTGCACACCTAGCTCGCCTGCCGATATCCTAAGAAGGGAGACAGCACAAGGAAAGGAAAGGACAGATTGAGAAAGTGTTGGCCAACACACTAGAGAAGAGAGAGAGAGAAACACAAGAGAAAGGCAAGCAATTCACCACCTGGACTCATTCTCCTAGATGCAACCTTCTGCTGCGTAGGACACACTGCTCCTGGCCAGAAAACTGAGCAGCCCCTAAAAATGGGCATCTTCTCTCTCTCTCTCTCTCTCAAAACCACAGCTAGTCAGGAACCTTTTCTTACAAACACAGCCTCAGCAAACGGGGCATCCCTTTCAGGAGCAAGGTGGGCCGTGAGCAGAGCAATCACCAAAACAGACACTTATCTCATTGACAGTGATGACTGTTCCATTCCCAGTTGGACGGCTTTTTCAAGGCATCAATAATTCTCGCAGTCCCATCACTCTCGCTCGCTTTCCATCGCATGAGGGCAGTAGACTGACTTGTCACTTCTTTTCCCTTGGTACTAAATCCAGCGGAAAAACAAGTCAGTCACCATCTCAATTGGCAATGTTGGGTAGCCGCTTCTTTTCGCCTCTCCCACATGGTGGGGCTCTGCCCTGAACCCTCCTCCCATCACGCCTTTATGACTACAAGTAGAAAGCACCCCTTGCGACGACACCTGAAATAGTCACTCTGCACAGATGACTCTGGTCAGACACACCAAACCTGTGGGGAAAACACGTAGAAATTGTGCTTCTTTTTGCCTTGTAACTTATTGCTTCTTGTAGCTTTTTGCTTCCAGCAAGCACGGACAAGGAGGAGCAAAGGGGACGGCTAGTTGAGGTGCACAGCGGGCCCACCACAGTCCCAGACTGCACGCCAGGGGAGATCTAGTCATTGAGTGTTGGGGTTCTTAGGGATTGGCTTGTTTTGGCCTTGTTTTCAAATGGGTTTATCTTGATTTTTGGCTTATTGTCAAAGTCGGAGTGCTTATTTCCCCAGTGAAAGTTAGCAATTGTGACTCTGGTCCCTTCCCCAGCCTTAATCCCAAAGAGCCCCACACCCAACAAGGAAGCAAACAAAGTGTGAAGAAAATCACAGCAAGTACAGATGAGGAATTCCAAGCACTGACCACTTACCCACAGCCAGTTATGCACGAGGCAGAAAGCTGAGGACTGTTCATGTCTCCTTAGAAGAATGTCCAGGCTCCTCAGGCCCACGTCTGCCAATTTCTCCTCCGTCTGCTGCTCCTGGACAATTCCTCTACAAGTGCAGCAAATAAGCCAAGCAAGAGCACTCACTACAAAAAAATTCAATTGGTGCGTGAAATCTTGCCCTCATCCCTGCCTCCCACATCAGCCCCACTAGAGCAGAGACTCAATCAACACCCACAGTCACTGCTTCACTCTAGCGCCCACTACCCTGCATCACTTCGGTCCCCTACTTGTTCATAGCTCACAAGACCTAGCCTGTGGGGATGCACACCTAACACACCTGCCCGTGTCCTACGAAGGAAGACAGCACAAGAGGAGGCAAGGACAGAGAAAGAGTGAGAGACAGACAGACAGAGTGTGTGTTGGCCAACACATTAGAGGAGAGAGAGAGAAAAACGTGGGAGGGAGTCAAGAAACAACAGCTGGAGTCATCCCCCTGGATCTAATATGCTGCGGAGGACACACTGGTCCTGGCCAGAGACATGAGCAGCCCCTGAAAATGGGGCCATCGTCTCCTTGTAACCGCAACTAGTCAGGAACCTTTTCTTACAAATCCAGCCCCAGCTAACGGGGCGTCCCTACCAGGAGCAAGATGGGCCTTGAGCAGAGCGATCACCAAAGACGACACTTATCTCATTGAGAGTGGTGGCGGTTCCGCTCCCAGATGGACGCCTTCTGCGTCGCATCAACAACGCTTGCAGACTCATCGCTCTTGCTCTCTTTCCATTGCACGAGGGCAGTAGACTCTGGCCTGTGACTTCTTTTCTCTTGCTACTAAACCCAGCACAAGGGGGAAAACCAAATCAGTTACCCTTTCAGTCAGCAACTTTGGGTAGGCTCTTATTTTCCCCTCCCGCACACAGTGGGGCTCCGCCCTCAACCCTATTCCCATTACACCGGTAGGACTGCAAGTAGAAAGCACCCCTTGCAACGACACCCGAAATAGTCACTTTGCACAGCAGACTCTGGTCACACACACCAAATCTTAAGGGGGAAAATAAAACATACAAATCGGGCTTGTTTTTGGCCTGTAGCTTATTGCTCGTTGTAGCTTGCTGCTTCCGGCAAGCAGGGGCAAAGGGGGGAGAGAGTCAGGGGTGCACAGCGGACCCACCACAGTCCCAGACTGCACGCCAGGAGAGATCTAGTCATTGAGTGCTGGGGTTCTTAGGAATTGGCTTGTTTTGGCCTTATTTGAAATAGGATTAGCTTGATTTTTGGAATATTGTGAATTCAGGGTTCTTATCTACCCAGTGAAAGTTGGCAAGTATGACTCTGGTCTCTTCCCCAGCCTTAATCCCACAGTGCCCCATACCAAACAAGGAAGGAAACGGCCTATGAAGAAAATTACAGTGAGTACAGATGAGGAATTCCAAGCACTCACCGCTTACTCACACCCAGTTAGGCAGAAGGCAGAAACCTGAGGACTGTTGAGGTCTCCTTAGAAGGATGCCCAGGCTGCTCACATCCACTTCTGCATATTCTCGTCCGGTGAGGGCTCCTGGATGATTCCTCTGCAAACTAATAAAGTCAAGCAAATATAATCACTACACACAGCACTACTGGCGCATTTAATCTTGCCCTCATCCCTGCCTCCCTCTCCCATCCCATCTACATCCGCTCGACTCGATGAACAGAGACTGAGTCAACATCCACAGACACCGCTCCACTCTAGCGCCCAATACCCTGCATGATTTTCATCTCCTATTTGTTCATAGCTCCCGAGATCTAGCCTGTGGGGATGCACACCTAGCACGCCTATCCGTGTCCTATGAAGGGAGACAGCACAAGAAGAAGCAAGGACAGAGACAGAGTGAGAGAGAGACAGACAGACAGACAGTGTGTGTTGGCCAACACATTAGAGGAGAGAGAGAGAGTAAAAAACACAGGAGGGAGTCAAGAAACTCATGAGCTGGAGTCATCCCCCTGGATCCAACCTTCTGCTGCAGAGGACACACCCCTCCTGGCCAAAGAAATTACCAGCCCCTGAAAATGGGGACCTTGTCTCCTTCATAACCACTAGTTAGGAACCTTTTCTTACAAACCCAGACCTTGCTAATGGGCGTCCCTACCAGGAGCTGAGCTGTGAGCAGAGCAATCACCAAACCAGACACTTATCTCAGTGACAGTGGCCTCTGCTCGGCTCCCAGATGGACGGCTTTTGCCTGGCATGAACAATGCTCACAGGCTTGCTGCTCTCACTCACTGTCCATCGCATGAGGGCAGTAGACTCCGGTGTGTGACTTCTTTTTCCTTGGTACTAAACCCAGCAGAGGGGAGAAAAGCAAAAAAAGAAAATAGCATCTCCGTCTGCAATGTCATGTAGTCTCTTCATTTTACAGCTCCTGTATCCCACGGTTCTGCCCTCAACCCATCTCCCATCACTACTTTACACCTGCAACTAGAAGGGACCCATTATAACTGCACCCAAAATAGTCCCTTTGCTCAGGAGACTCTTGGCCCTTCCCCCACCTTAATGCCAAAGAGCCTCATGCCCAACGAGGAAGTACATGGCATGTGAAGAAAAGTACAGCAAGAACAGATGAGGAATTCAAAGCACCGACAGCTAACTCACAGCCAGTTATGCGGGAAGCAGAAAGCCGAGGACTGTTCGTGTCTGCTTAGAAAGATGTTCAGTTTCCTCATGTCCACATCTGCCAACCTCTCCTCCGGCTACGGCTCCTGGGAAATTCCTCTGGAAATGGATCTGCAAAAGCCAAGCATGAGCCATCACTGCACACATCTCTACTGATGCTTGAAATCTTGCCCTCATCCCTGCCTCCGTCTTCCTGCCCATCTACATCTGCCCCACTTGATGAACAGAGACCAAGTTAACACTGACAGTCACCCCTCCACTCCCGCACCCGCTATCTTGCACAATTTTCGTCCCCTCCTACTTCATCATGGCCCCCGAGACCCACCCTGTGGGGATGCACACCGAGCACACGTGCTCGTGTCGTACGAAGGGAGACAGCACAAGGAAAAGCAAGGAAAGAAAGAGAAAGGGTGTGTGTTGGCCAACATACTGGAGAAGAGAGAGAGAGAAAAAAAAACAGGAGGAAGGCAAGCAACTCGCCACCTGGAATCAACCTCCTGGATCCAACTTTTTCTGCAGAGGACACAGCGCTTGTGAACAAAGAAATGAGCAGCCCCTGAAAATGGGGACCTTGTCTCCTTCAGAACCACACCTAGTCAGGAATATTTTGTTACAAACCCAGTCCCAGCTAATGGGCCATTTGTATCTGGATTCAGGTGGGCAGTGAGCAGAGCAATCACCAAAACAGATACTTATCTCATTGACAGTGGCGGCTGCTCCGCTCCCAGCTGGATGGCTCTTGCCTGGCATCCAAAATGCTTGCAATTTCGTCGCTCTCACTCACTTTCCGTAACATGAGGTGAGCCGACGCTGACCCTCCACTTCTTTTCTCTTGGTCCTGAACCCAGCACAAGGGGGTGGAGGAGAAACAAATGAGTTAGCATCTCAGTTGGCAACATCACATAAGTTCTTCTCCCATTTACCGCACCCCAGACCTCCACCCATAACCCTTCTTCCGTTACACCTTCAGGACCACAGCTAGAAAGCAGCCTGTTGCACCTACACTCAAAATAGCCACTCTGCACAGGAGACTTGTGCCTTTCCCTCCTCTTAACCCCACAGAGCCATGTACCCGACCAGGAACAAAACTGGAGCGACAACAGATGAGGAATTCGAAGCTCCAACTGCTTACTCACAGCCAGTTATGTGGAAGGCAGAAATCTGAGGACTGTTAATCTGTGCTTAGAAGGATGTCCAGGCTGCCCAGGTCCGCGTCTGCTAGTTTCTCCTGCTGCTGCTCCCCGATGATTTGCTGCACTTGCAGAGAAATAAGCCAAGCAAGAGCCATCACTACACAAAATACAATTGATGCGTGAAATCTTGCCCTCATCCCTGCCTCCCTCTCCCATCCCATCCACATCAGCCCCATTAGAGCAGAGACTCAGTCAACACCCACAGTCACCGCTCCACTCTAGCGCCCACTGCCCTGCATCATTTCGGTCCCCTGCTTGTTCATAGCTCACAAGACCTAGCCCGTGGGGATGCACAACTAACACACCTGCCCGTGTCCTACGAAGGGAGACAGCACAAGGAGAGGCAAGGACAGAGAAAGAGAGAGAGAGAGAGACAGACTGTGTGTTGGCCAACACATTAGAGGAGAGAGAGAGAGAGAGAGAGAGAGAAATATGTGGGATGGAGTCAAGAAACTCAACAGCTGGAGTCATCCTCCTCAATCCAACCTTCTGCTGCGTAGGACACACTGTTTGTGGACAGAGAAAAGACCAGCCCCTGAAAATGGGGACCTTGTCTCCCTCGTAACCACAGCAGGTCAGGCATCTTTTCCTACAAACCGAGCCCCAGCTAATGACAAGTCTCAGCCTGGAGGCAGGTGGGCCGTTACCGGAGTCCTCCCCAAACCAGACACTTATCTCACTGATGGTGATGGCTGCTCCACTCCCAGATCGACGGCATCGCCATAGCCTGGCATGGACAACGCTTGTGGTCTCCCGGCTCTTGGTGCTTTCCATCTCACAACGGGGGTGGGCTCTTACCTTTCACTTCTTTCTCCGTGGTACTAAGCACAACAGAAGAGGGAAAAACAGAAGTTATCGGAATCTGCAGTGTTGTGTAGGTGGTTGTTCTCCCATCTCCCATGGAGCTATAAAGGTGTAATGGAGTCATGAAGAATCCCCTAGCTACCACCTGAGCTGGAACAAGAGCTGTACCAGGGAAAGAATTGTGCCCAAGCCTGGATGGGGTCCAGTCTGAGGAAAAAACTTACTGAAGCATCTCTGAGGGTGAGATTATCTGTGTTCAGTTTGATTAGACATAGATTTGCGCTTTTTAATTCGCTTGGTGACTCACTTTGTTCTGTCTGTTACTATTTGGAACCACTTAAATCCTACTTTCCGTATTGATAAAATCACTTTTTACTTGTTAATTAACCCAGAGTTAACCTGGAGGGGGGGCAAACAACTGTGCATCTCTCTCTATCAGTGTTCTAGAGGATGAGCAATTTATGAGTTTACTCCGTATAAGCTTTATGCAGGGTAAAACGGATTTATTTGTGTGTGTGTACACCATTGGGAGTTGGGCATCTGAGTGCTAAAGACAAGCACACTTCTGTGAGCTGTTTTCAGGTAAACCTGCAGCTTTGGGGCAAGTAATTCAGACCCTGGGTCTATGTTGGAGCAGATGGGAGTATCTGGCTCAGCAAGAGAGGGTGCTAGAGTCCTGAGCTAGCAGGGAAAGCAGGGGCAGAGGTAGACTTGGCACACCGGTTGGCAGCTCCCAGGGGGGTGTCTGTGATCCAACCCATCACAGGGGCCGTCACTGCCCAAATTTCTATTGGTGTGTGAGATGCCGCCCTCCCTCTCCCACCCACCGTACATCAGCCCCACTTGATGAACAGAGTCAGAGTCAACTCCCATAGTCACCCCCACCACTACCAATGGAGGATCTAGTACCCATCATGCTTCTCTTCCCCCTCCCAATGCCCCAGTGGGGTGCAGGCTCTCCAGCCCTAGACTGTGAGCATCCACGATTGCCCATGTTCTATGCAAGGAGACAAGGAGAGAGCGCGCACATGTTGGCCAACATATGAGAGCAGAGATACACGTACAGGAAGGAGGCAAACTTAGCACCTGTAGTCACCTTCCTGGCTCTCCACAAAGAGTTATCGCACTTTGGGAAGACTCCATAGCACCTGACAATTCCTTGAGAGGGCACAAAGGATTCCCCCGAGCTTATCGTGCCCCCGTGAGATGCTGAGACCTTTCCTCAGGGGCCCTCCCCATACTCACAAATACTCTCCACTGACAAGAGTATTTGCAGCCCTCCCTCAATACTGAACTTCAGCAAGTTTCCATTTGCTCTTACTCTGCAGATCACTGTCCGGCTTCCATCCGGGATGGGCTCCGGGTGGCTGCTCCTTCTTTGGTCTCTGCCACAGGTTGGCCGATCTCTCATCTGACCAATCTCAGTACAACTGAAAAGAGAAAGAGACAACACTTGTAAGCTAGGTCACCACTTGAGCATGGAAGAAAAACGGAGACACACGTCACTGGCTGCTGCTCCCTCCTTTATTCTTCTTCAGCTAACCCAGGGCCTAAAATACTCACCACTCCTAAGGAGCTACAGCCCTCCAGGAAAGGGACAATCCCAGACCACTGCTAGCCACAGGGAGAGCTGGACCTTCCCATGGATAGGAGAAGCATCTCTCTGCTCTCCACGAGGCACCTCACTGTGCAGATACTGGATAGAGAAATATCATTTCACAAAAACACGCACCTGCTCCTCCAACATTACAAGAGAGCTCCTAGGCTCCACTGCAAAGCGAAACAGCTAGATCGTGCAGGTCTGCTGCCTGCAGATGCTCCGCTGCCCTCCGCAAGAACAGCAAACCACCTATGGAAGAGCCATCACTGCCAAAAACACTATAGGTGCACAAGACCTTCCAGTACCTGCCTCCACTACCCTGCATGATTTTCATCCCCTCCTACTTCTTCATGGCTCCCGAGACCTAGCCTGTGGGGATGCACACCTAGCTCTCCTGCCCGTGTCCTATGAAGGGAGACAGCACAAGGAGAGGCCAGGACAGAGACAGAGACAGAGAAAGAGACCGAGAGTGAGTGTGTGTGTTGGCCAACACAGTAGAGAAGAGAGTGAGGGGAACATGGGTGGAAGGCAAGCAACTCAGCACCTGGACTCATCCTGCTGGACCTAACCTTCTGCTGCGTAGGATACACCGGTCCTGGCCAGAGACATGAGCAGCCCCTGAAAATGGTGACCTTGTCTCCCTTATAACCGCAGCTAGTCAGGAACCTTTTCATACAAACCCACCCCCAGCTAATGGGGTTTCCCTACCTGGATGCAAGCGAGCCGTGAGCAGATCCCTCACCAAACCAGTCACTTATCTCACTGACAGTAGCAGCTGTTCTGATCCCAGTTGGACGGCTTTTTCGTGGCATCAACAATGCTCACAATCTCGTCCCTCTCGCTCGCTTTCCATCGCATGAGGGCAGTAGAGTCTGACATGTGACTTCTTTTTCCTCAGCACTAAACCCAGCACAGGGGAGAAGAACAAAGTAAATTGGCATCTCTGTCTGCAATGTCAAGTAGTTTCTTCATTTCACAGCTCCTGTGTCCCATGGCTCCACCCTCAACTACTTTACACCTGGAACTAGAAGGGACCCATTGTAACTGCACCCAAAATAGTCACTTTGCTCAGTAGACTCCTGTCCCTTCCCCAGCCTTAATCCCAAAGAGCCTCGTACCCAACTGTGACCAAGTGGGAATGTTCTGAATGTTTTCTCTGAATACTGTGTGGGTGCCTCAGTTTCCCCTATGCCTTTCTTAAATATCTAGGTGTGGAGGATCAGGGTTATGATTTTTGCAGAGCCTTAGAGGGCCCCTGTGATACTGTCTGCATAGAGAATGGCCGGCACTCTCTCCTGGCAACCAGCAGCCTGTGCCACTCCTCTGCAAAGGGGCCAACTGAAGATGTCAGAGAACAAAGAGATCAGATGACCTCCTGGCCCGGGAAAGAGACAAAGGCCAGACAGGAGGGGCTGGAGAGTCTCCAATTGGAGTTGGCTGGGAAAATGGAGGGGAGCCCAGACAGGGCTCTGGCCTCCCTGGGCCCCCCCAAAGGTGGACCTAACTGAGGGGATCCTGTTATCTGTACCCGCAAGACCTGCCTTGGACTGTGTTCCTGTCGTCTAAATAAGCCTTCTGTTTTACTGGCTGGCTGAGAATCTGTGAATGGCAGGAATCCGGGGGTGCAGGGCCTTGTCTCCACCAAACTCCATGACACCAGTGAGGAAGCACACGGCCTGACAAGAAAACTACAGCGAGTACAGATAAGGAATTGAAAGCACTGACCGCTTACTCACAGCCAGTTATTCAAAATGCAGAAAGCTGAGGACTGTTCATGTCTCCTTATAAGGATGTCCAGGCTGCTCAGATGACCTCTGCCAGTTTCTGCTCCAGCGAGGGCTCCTGGACAATTCCTCTGCAAGAGCAGCTGCAAAAGCCAAGCACGAGCCATCACAACACAAAGCTCTAATGGTGCTTGAAATCTTGCCCTCATCCTGCCTCCCTCTCCCATCCCATCTAGATCGGCCCCACTCGATGAACGGAGACAAAGTTAACACCGACAGTCACTGCTTCACTTCAGCGCCCACTGCCCCACATGGTTTTCATCCCCTCCTACTATTTCAGGGCTCCCAAGACCTAACCTATGGAGATGTGCACCTAGCACACCTGCCCGTGTCCTATGAAGGGAGACGGCACAAGGAAAGGTAAGGATAGAGAGAGACAGATAGAGTCAGAGAGACGGTGTGTGTTAGCCAACATACTAGAGGACAGAGAGAAACACAGGAGGAAGGCAAGCAACTCGCCACCTTGAGTCATCCTCCTAAATCTTTCTGCTGCGGAGGACACACCGCTACTGGCCAGTGAACTGAGCAGCCCCTGAAAATGGGAACCTTGTCTCTCTCATAACCACAGCTACTCAAAAACATTTTCTTACAAACACAGCCCCAGCAAACGGGACGTCCCTACCAGGAGCAAGGTGGGCCATGAGCACAGCAATCACCAAAACAGACACTTATCTCACTGACAGTGGCAGCTGTTCTGATCCCGGTTGGACGGCTTTTGCGTGGCATCAGTAACTCTCACAGTCCCATCGCTCTCACTCGTTTTCCATCGCATGAGGACAGCAGACTGACATGAGATTTCTTTTCCCTTGGTAATAAACCCAGCAGAAGGGGAAAAAAAAGTAACCAACTCAGTGGGCAACGTCGCACTGGCTCTTCTTTTCGCCTCTCCAACACGGCGGGGCTCCGCCCTCAACACTCTTCCCATCACACCTTTAGCATTACAACAAAAAAGCAGCCCTTGCAACGGTACTCGACAGCCACGCTGCACAGCAGATGCTGGCCCCTCCCCAGCCTTAACACCACAGAGTCCTGTACCCAACGAGGAACCATACGGGCTGTGAATACAGTCAGTACAGATGAGGAATTCCAAGCACTGACAGCTTACAGGAGAGGCAGAAAGCTGAGGACTGGTCATGTCTCCTTAGAATAAAGTACAGGCAGCTCAGATCAACCTTTGCCAGTTTCTCCTCCGGTGAGGGATCCTGGACGATTCCGCCGCAAACTAATAAAGCCAAGCAAGAACTATCACTACGCAGAGCTCTATTAACGCCCTCATCCCTGCGTCCGTCTCCCATCCCATCTACCTCAGCCCGACTCGATGAACAGAGACTGGGTAAAAGCAGACAGTCACCGCTCCACTTTAGCGCTCACTGCCCCTCATGGTTTTTCTCCGCTCCTACTGCTTCATGGCTCCCAAGACCTAGCCTGGGGGGATGCACACTGAGCACCCCTGCCTGTGTCCTATGAAGGGAGATGGCACAAGGAAAGGTAAGGACAGAGAGAGAAAGACAGAGTCAGAGAGACGGTGTGTGTTGGCCAACATATTAGAAAAGAGAGAGAAAAACATAGGAGGAAGGCAAGCTACTTGCCACCTGGTGTCATCCTCCTGGATCTAACCTTCTGCTGCAGAAGACAAAACTACTGGACATGAGCACCCCCTGAAAATGGGGACCTTGTCTCCCTCATAACCTGTGCTGTTCAGGAACATTTTTTTTTTAAACAAAGCCAGTCCCAGCTGATGGGGCATCGCTACCTGGAGCCAGATGGGCCGTGAGCAGAACCTTCAGCAAAACAGACACTTATCTCAGTGACAGTGGCAGCTATTCCACTCCCAGATGGACGGCTTTTTCATGCCATTAATAATTCTCCAGGTCCAATCGCTCGATCACTTTCCATCGCACGAGGGCAGTAGACTGACGTGTGACTTCTTTTTCCTTGGTTCTAAACCCAGCAGAAGGGGAAAAACAAACAAGTTACCATCTCCGTCAGCAATGTCACGTAGTCTCTTCATTTCATATCTCCCATATCCCACGGCTCCGCCTTCAACCCATCCTCCATTACTACTTTACACCTGCAACTAGAAGTTACTTTGCTCAGGAGACTCTTGTCCCTTCCCCAACTAAGGCTCTTGGACGATTCCTCTGTAAACTAATGAAGCCAACCAAGAACAATCACTACACAGTGCTCTATGAATGCCCTCATCCCTGCCTCCCTCTCCCATTCCATCTACATCAGCCCTACTTGATGAACAGAGATGCAGTTAACACTGATAGTCACCACTCCCCTCTACTATCCACTACCCAGCATGATTCTCGTCCCCTCCTACTTCTTCATGGATCCAAGAGACCTAGCCTGTGGGGATGCATATTTAGCACCCCTGCCTGTGTGCTATGAAGGGAGACAGCAGATGGAGAGGCAAGGAGAGAGAGAGAGAGAGAGAGAGAGAGAGAGAGAGAGAGAGAATGAATCATGGGAGGAAGGCAAGCAACTCACCACCTGGTGTCATCCTCCTGGATCCAATCTTCTGCTGAGGAGGGAACACAGCTACTGGACACAGAAATGAGGACCTTGTCTCCCTCATAACCAAAGCTAGTGAGGAATATTTTCTTATAAATCCAGCCCCAGCTGATGGGGTGTCCCTACCTGGAGCCAGGTGGGCCGTGAGCAGAACCCTCAGCAAAACAGACACTTCTCAGTGACAGTGGCAGCTGTTCCGCTCCCAGATGGACGGCTCTTGCCTGGCATGAACAATGCTCGAGGTCTCGTCGCTCTCGCTCGCTTTCCATCGCATGAGGGCAGTAAACTGACTTCTTTTCACTTGGTACTAAACCCAGCATAAGGGGGGGAAAACAAGTAAGTTACCATCTCAGTAGGCAATGTCTCGTCAGCTCTTCTTTTCCCCTCTCCCACATGGTGGAGCTCCGCCCTCAATTCTCCTTCCATCACACACCTTTAGCACTACAATGAAAAAGGAGACCGTTGCACCTACACTTAAAATAGTCACGTACCCAACAAGGAAGCACATGGCCTTATGACAGCAAGTACAGAGAAGGAATTCAAAGTACAGACCGCTTACTCACAGCCAGTTATGCAAGAGATATAAAGCTGAGGACTGTTCATGTCTGCTTAAAAGGATGTCCAAGCTGCTCAGGTCCACTTCTGCCTCTTCCTTCTCCAGATAGGGCTCCTGGACAATTCCTCTGCAAGAACAGCTGCAAAAACCAAGCATGAGCAATCACTACACAGAGCTCTAAGGGTGCGTGAAATCTTGCCCTCAATCCTGCCTCCCTCTTCCATTCCGTCTGCATTGGCCCCACTTGATGAACAGAGACTGAGTTAACAGCAACAGTCACCGCTCCACTCTCACACCCACTTCCCTGCATTATTTTCGTCCTCTCCTACTTCGCCATGCTTCCCGAGACCTGGCCTCTGGGGATACACAGCTAGCTCACCTGCCTGTGTGCAATGAAGTGAAACAGCAGAAAAAGAGGCAAGGACAGACTGACAGTGTGATGGCCAACACTAGAGAAGAGAGAAAGAAAAACACAGGAGGAAGACAAGTAACTCGCCACCTGGAACCTACCTTTTCTGCAGAGGACACATCGCTTGTCAGCAGAGAAATGAGCAGACCCTGAAAATGGGGACCCAGTCTCCCTCATAACCACAGCTAGTCATGAACATTGTGTTACAAACCCAGGCCCAACTTACAGGACGTCCCTACCTGGAGCCAGGTGGGCCGTGAGCAGAGCTCTCACCAGGACACTTATCTCACTGACAGCAGTAGCTGCTCCACTCCCAGATGCACGGCTAATGCTTGATTTCAACAATGCTCGTGGTCTCGTCGCACTCGCTCGCCTTCCATCGCATGAGGACAGTAGACTCTGATCGTGACTTTTTTTCCCTTGGTACTAATCTCAGCAGAGGGAGGGAAACAAAAAAATTAGCATCTCCAACTGCAATGTCACGTAGTCTCTTCATTTCACGTCTCCCAGCCCTCCGCCCTCAACCCATCTCCCTTTACTACTTTACAATTGCAACTGGAAGGCACCCATTGTAAAGGCACCCATAAAAACATAAGAATGGCCAAACTGGCTCAGACCAAAGATCCATCCAGCCCAGTATCCTGGCCATTGCCAGGTGCCCCAGAGGGAATTAACCCAACGGGTAACGATCAAGTGATCTCTCTCCTGCCATCCATCTCCACCCTCTGACAAACAGAGGCTAGGGACATCATTCCTTACCCATCCTGGCTAATAGACATTAATGGACCTAACCTCTACGAATTTATCCAGTTCTCTTTTAAACCCTGTTATAGTCCTGGCCTTCACAACCTCCTCAGGCAAGGAGTTCCACAGGTTGACTGTGCGCTGCGTGAAGAAGAAGAACTTCCTTTTATTTATTTTAAACCTGCTGCCCATTAATTTCATTTGGTGGCCCCTAGTTCATATATTATAGGAAGTAAATATATTTTTCCTTATTCACTTTTTCCACACCTCTTGTGATTTTATATACCTCTATCATATGTCCCCTTAATCTCCTCTTTTCCAAGCTAAAAAGTCCTAGCCTCTTTAATCTCTCCTCATATGGGATCCATTCTGAACCCCTAATCATTTCAGTTGCCCTTCTCTGAACCTTTTCTAATGCCAGTATATCTTTTTTGAGATGACGAGACCAGATCTGTACCCAGTATTCAAGATGTGGGAGTACCATGGATTTATATAAGGACAGTAAGATATTCTCTGCCTTATTCTCTATTCCTCTTTTAATGATACCAAACATCCTGTTTGCTTTTTTGACTGCCGCTTCACACTGCGTGGACATCTTCGGAAAACTATCCACAATGACCCTAAGATCTCTTTCCTGATTAGTTGTAGCTAAATTAGCCCCCATCATATTGCATGTATAGTTGGGGTTGTTTTTTCCCCGTGTGCATTACTTCACATTTATCCACATGAAATTTCATTTGCCATTTTGTTGCCCAATCACTTAGTTAAATCCAATGAACACTGTGAAGAACTTCAAAAAGTTCCCACAAACTATCTTGAGCAGTTTAGTATCATCTGCAATCTTTGCCACCTCACCTTTCTCCAGATTATTTATGAATAAATTGAATAGGATCGGTCCTAGCATTGACCCTTGGGGAACACAACTAGTTACCCCTCTCATTCTGAAAATTTACCATTAATTCCTACCCTTTGTTCCCTGTCTTTTAAGCAGTCCTCAGTCCATGAAAGGATCTTCCCTCTTTTCCAATGATAACTTTATTTACATAAGAGCCTTTGGTGAAGGACCTTATCAAAGGCTTTCTGGAAATCTAAGTACACTTTGTCCCAAAATAGTCACTTTGTTCAGGAGATTTTTGTCCCTTCCCCAGCCTTAATCCCAGAGTCTGGTAACAAACGAGGAAGCACATGGCCTGTGAAGAAAACTACAGCGAGTAGAGGTGAGGAATTGAAAGTGCTCATCTCTTACTCACAGGCAGCTATGCAAAAGGCAGAAAGATGAGGAATATTCATGTCTCCTTAGAAGGATGTCCAGGCTGCTGAGGTCCACTTCTGCATATTCTCATCTAGTGAGGGCTCCTGGATGATTCCTCTGCAAACTAATAAAGTCAAGTAAGTACCATCACTACACAGAGCTCTATTAGTGCATTTAATCTTGCCCTCATCCCTGCCTCCCTCTCCCATCCCATCTACATCAGCCCCACTTGATAAACAGTCAACATCGACAGTCTACACTCCACTCTAGTGCCCACTACCCTGCATGATTTTCATCCCCTCTTACTTGTTCATAGCTCCCGAGACCTAGCCTGTGGGGATGCACACGTAGCACACCTGCCCGTGTGCTATGAGGGGAGACAGCACAAGGAGAGGCAAGGACATAGAGAAAGAGAGAAAGAGTGTTGGCCAACACACTAGAGAAGAGACAGAGAGAGAAAAACAGAGCAAGGCAAGAAACTCACCAGCTGGATTCATCCCCCTGGATCCAACCTTCTGCTGCAGAGGACACACTGCATGTTAACAGACCAATAACCAGCCCCTGAAAATGAGGACCTTGTCTCCCTCATAACAGCAGCTAGTCAGGAATCTTTTCTTACAAACCCAGCCCCAGCTAATGGGGCATCCCTACCTGGAGCCAGGTGGGCCATGAGCAGATCCCTCACCAAACCAGACATTTATCTCACTGACATCGGTGACTGTTCCGCTCCCAGATGTACAGCTAATGCCTGATTTCGACAATGATCGCGGTCTCGTCGGTCTCTCTTTCCTTCGCATGAGGACAGTAGACGGATACGTGACTTCTTTTCCCTTGGTACTAAACCCCGCACAAGGAGAAAAACAAGCAAGTTACCATCTCAGGCAAATGTCACATTGGCTCTTCTTTTCGCCTCTCCCACACGGGGGAGCTCTGTCCTCAACACTCTTCCCATTACACCTTTAGCATTACAACCAAAAAGCAGCCCTTGCAACGGCACCCAACAGTCACTCTGCGTAGCAGACTCTGGCCCCTCCCCAGCCTTAATACCACAGAGCCCCGCACCCAACAAGGAGACACACGGCCTGTGAAGAATACTACACCGAGTATAGATGAGGTATTCCACTGGCACCGACCGCTTACTCACAGCCAGTTGTGCAGGAGGCAGAAAGCTGAGGACTGTTCATGTCTGCTTAGAAAGATGTTCAGGTCCACTTTTGAGAGTCTCTCCTCTAGATAGCGCTCCTGGACAATTCCTCTGCCAGTGCAGTTGCAAAAGCCAAGGGTGAGTCAGCATTACACAAAGCTCTGAAGGTATGTGAAATCTTGCCTAATCTCTGCCTCCCTCTCTCATTTGGTCTACAACAGCCCCAGGCGAAATGATTAAAGACCAAGTCAACACTGACAGACACTGCTCCACTGTGGCACCCACTAATATGCATGATTTTCATACCCTCCTAATTCTTCATGGGTCCCAAAGACGTAGACTGTGTGGATGCACACCTAGCACCCTTTTCCCGCGTCCTACGTAGGGAGACGGCACCAGGAAAGGCAAGGAAAGGAGAATGAAAGAGCGAGAGTGTTGGCCAACACAATAGAGAAGACAGAGAAACATGGGAGGAAGGCAAGTAACTCGACACCTGGAGTCATCCTCTAGATGCTACCTTCTGCTGCGTAGGACACACTGCTCCTGACCAGAGGAATCATCAGCCCCTGAAATTGGGAACCTTGTCTCTCTTACAACCACAGCTAGTCAGGAACCTTTTCTTACAAACCCAGCCCTAGCTAACGGGGCATCCCTACCAGCATCAACGTGGGCCATGAGCAGAGTCCTCACCAAAACAGACACTTATCTCACTGACATTGACGGCTCTTCTGCTGCCAGATGGACGGATTTTGCGTGGCATCAACCATGCTCACGGTCTCATCACTCTCGCTCGCTTTCCATCGCATGAGGGCAGTAGACTGGCACATGACTTTTCCTTTGGTACCAAATCCAGCAGAGGAGGGAAAAACAAAAAAAAAAAAAAATAGCATCTCCATCTGCAATGTCGTGTAGTCTCTTCATTTCCCATCTCCCATATCCCAGGGCTTCACCCTCAACCCATCTCCCATTACTGCTTTACAACTGCAAGTCAAAGATACCCATTGTAACGGCACCCAAAATAGTCACTTTCTCAGGAGACTCTGGCCACTCCCTAGCTTTAATCCCACAGAGCCTTGTACCCAACGAGGAAGCACACAGCCTGTGAATAAAAGTACAGTGAGTACAGATGAGGAATTCCAATCACTCACCTGCTTACTCACAGCCATTTATGCAGGAGGCAGAAAGCTGAGGACTGTTCATGTCTGCTTAGAAGGATGTTCAGGCAGATCAGGTTCACTTCTGAGAGTCTCTCCTCCGGGTAGGGTTCCTGGACAATTCCTGTACCAGCGCAGCTGCAAAAGCCATGCATGATCCAGCATTACACAGTTGTGAAGGTGTGTGAAATCTTGCCCTCATCTCTTGCTCCCTCTCCCATTCCATTTACATCAGCCCCACCTGATGAACACAGACCGACTCAAAACCGACAGTCTCCAATCCACTCTCATCCCTTCTACCCCACATAATTTTTGTCCCCTCCTACTTCTTCATTACTCCCGAGACCCAAGCCTGTGGGGAGCACACCTAGCACACCTGCCCATGTGCCATGAAGCACGACAACGCAAAATGAGGCAAGGACAGATTTAGAGAGAGTGTGTTGGCCAACACACAGAGAAAAGAGAGAGAGAGAGAGATTAACACGGGAGGAAGGCAAGCAACTCACCACCTGGAATCATCCTCCTGGATCCAAACTTTTCTGCAGAGGACACACCGCTTGTGAACGGAGAAATGAGCTGATGCTGAAAATGGGGACCTTGTCTCCCACATATCCACAGCTCATTTTGTTACACACCAAGCCGTAGCTAACTGGGCATCCGTACCTGAAGCCAAGTGGGAAGTGAGCAGAGCCCTCATCTAACAAGACACTTATCTCACTGACGGTGACGGCTGCTCGGCTCCAAGCTGGACGGCTCTTGCCTGGCATCAGTAATGTTCGCTGTCTCCCCGCTCTTACTTGCTTTCCATCGCATGAGGGGAGCAGACTCTGACCCTCCACTTCTTTTCCCTTGGTACTAAACCCACAGAGCACCGTGTTCAACGAGGAAATTCACAGCCTCTGAGCAAAACTGAAGAGTACAGATGAGGGATTCCAAACACCTACTGCTTAATTAGAGTCACATGCTTAACAGCCTCACCTGACTCTTAGCAGGTTAATTGGAGTCAGGTGTTCTCATTAGCCTGGAGCAGCCCCTGCTCTGGTCACTCAGGGAACAGAAAACTACTTATCCAGTGGCAGGTTTATCTCCCTTCTACTACTCTGCTGTTCCCAACTGGCCTGGGTCTATCACAGCAGATACTGGATAGAGAGAGATTTCACAAAAACACACAACTGCTCCTCCAATATCACGAGAGCACTCCTTAGCTCCACTGCCAAGTGAAAAACATCTAGATTGTGCAGGTCTGGTTCCTCCAGATGCTTCTCCTCTGTCTGGGGCGGCTCCATTGGCCTTGAGCGGGCCTCTGCAAGAACAGCAAAACACCTATGGAAGAGCCATCACTGTCCAACATGCTACCGTGCTAGATATTTTACAATACCTGCCTCCACTCTCGCACCCACGACCCCACATAATTTTCATCCCCTACTACTTATTCCTGGCTCCCGAGACCTAGCCTGTGGGGATCCACACCTACCCTGCTACGTGTCCTATAAAGGGAGAAAGCACAGAGAGAGGCAAGGACACAGACAGAGAAAGAGTGTGTGTTGGCCAACACAGTACAGAGAAGAGAGAGAAAGAGAGAGGGAGGGAGGGAGAGAAACGCAGGAGGAGGGGAAGGAACTCGCCAGCTCGAGGCATCCCCCTGGATCCAACCTTCTCTTGCGGAGGACACACTGCTTGTGGATGGAAAAATGAGCAGCCCCTGAAAACGGGGACCTTGTCTCCCTCGTATCCACAGCTAGTCAGGAACCTTTTTTTACAAACCCAGCCCCAGCTAACAGGGTGTCTCTACCTGGAGTCAGATCGGCCGTGAGCAGAACCCTCAGCAAAACAGACACTTATCTCAGTCACAGTAGCATCTCCTCGGCTCCCAGGTGTACGGCTCTTGCCTGGCCTGAACAATGCTCACAGGCTCGCTGCTCTCACTCACTTGCCATCGCATGAGGGCAGTAGACTCTGATGTGTGACTTCTTTTTCCTTGGTACTAAACCCAGCAGAGGGGAGAAAAAGCAAAAAAAAATAGCATCTCGGTCTGCAATGTCGCATAGTCTCTTCATTTCACATCTCCTGTATCTCACAGCTCCGCCCTCAAACCATCTCCCGTTACTACTTTACACCTGCAACTAGAAGGGACCCATTGTAACTGCACCCAAAATGGTCACTTTGCTCAGGAGACTCCTGCCCCTTCCCCAGCCTTAATACCACTGTGACCGGTACCCGACAAGGAAGCACATGGCCTGTGAAGAAAACTACAGCAAGTACAGATAAGGAATTGAAAGCACTGACTGCTTACTCACAGCCAGTTGTTCAGAAGGCAGAAAGCTGATAACTGTTCATGTCTCCTTAGAAGGATGTCCAAGCTGCTCAGATCCACTTCTGCCAGTTTCTCCTTGGGCTGGGGCTCCTGGACAATTCCTCTGCAAGCGCAGCTGCAAAAGCCAAGCATGAGCCATAACTACACACAGCTCTATTGGTGCTTGAAATCTTGGCCTCATCCCTGCCTCCCTCTTCCATCCCATCTACATCGGCCCCACTCGACGAACAGAGACCGAGTTAACACCAACAGTCACCGCTCCACTTTAACGCCTACTGCCCAACATAGTTTTCGTCCCCTCGTACTCCTCCAGGGCTTCCAAGACCTAACCTGTGGGGATGCACACCTAGCACACCTGCCCATGTCCTAAGAAGGGAGACAGCATAAGGAAAGGCAAGCATAGAGAGGGTGTGTGTTGGCCAACGTACTAGAGAACAGAGAAACACAGGAGGAAGGCAAGCAACTCTCCACCTGCAGCCATTCTCCTGGATCTAACCTTCTGCTGCAGAGGACACACTGCTCCTGGCCAGAGAACTGAGCAGCCCCTGAAAATGGGGACCTTGTCTCCCTCATAACTACTAGTCGGGAACCTTTTCTTACAAACCCAGCCGCAGCTAACGGAGCATCGCTACCAGAAGCGAGGGGGCCATGAGCAGAGCAATCACCAAAACAGACACTTATCATTGAGAGAAGCAGCTGTTCCACTCCCAGTTGGACGGCTTTTCCGTAGCATCAATAGTTCTTGCGGTCCAATCACTTTTGCTCACTTTCCAACGTATGAAGGGAGTAGACTCTGATGCCTGATTTCTTTTCCCTTGGTACTAAAGAAAGCACAAGGGGAAAAAATAAGTTACCATCTAAGCAGGCAACGTCACATTAGCTCTTCTTTTCACCTCTCCCACACGGCAGCGCTCCGCCCTCAACACTCTTCCCATGACACCTTTAGCATTTCAGCCAAAAAGCAGCCCTTGCAACAGCACCCGACAGTCACTCTGAACAGCAGACTCTGGCCACTCTCCAGCCTTAATACCACAGAGTCCTGTACCCAACAAGGAAGCACACGGCCTGTGAACAATACTAGAGCAAGTAAAGATGAGGAATTAAAAGTATCAGTTTTAAACAAACTATTTAATACTGTAACCAGTAATGATGATTGTGAAGCTTGGTTGAGGTGGTGCAGTCAGAGGGTGGGATATTTCCCAGGGAATGCCTTACTGCTAAATGATGAACTAGCACTCAGCTGAGCCCTCAAGGGTTAACGCATTGTTGTTAATGTAACCACACACTCTACAAGGCAGCACGAATGGAGGGAGGGAGGGGAGACAGCATGGCAGAGAGAGACAGAGACACACCCTGTGTGTGTTGGGCGGGGAGAGAGCCAGAGATGCACATTGCCCCTTCAAGTGCGCTGACACCACTTTAAGGACATTGCCTTTTTAAGTAGGTCAGGAAGTTGAGACAGCAGATGCAGGCAGCAGACTCTCTCCACCCTGAGCCCTGTCCTGTCCCCACCCTGCTCTAGATGGAGAAGGGGTAAGTGGGGGGCAGGAGTAGGGGGGAGGGGGACACCCTGACATTAGCCCCCCTTTCCCCTCTCCCCAGCACAGCAAGTAGGAGGCTCCGGGGAGCAGCTCCAAGGCAGAGGGCAGGAGCAGCACATGGCAGTGAGGGGGGAGGGACAGCTGAACTGCCGGCAACTGATAGCCTGCTGGGTGGCTGCTGCACAGGGAACTTAGGGGGGCGGGGAGCTGATGGGGGGCTGCCCGTCCACCCTGGTTCCAAGCCCCCACCAGCTAGCTGAAACGGGCTGCTCTTCCTGCAAGGACTGGATAAACCAGGCAGCTGCCAAGCAACGTTATAAGGGAGTGTAATCTATCGCGCCTGGGCTCGACCCTCCTGAGGGCAGGAGGGGAGCCACGCCGACTCACTCCACGTCTTCTGTGGAACGGGCTGAACAACAGTAAACAGGGTTAGGAATCTCAGGCCCTCGGGTGCAGGGGCTGAGCAGCAACCAGCACAAGGAGCTCAGGCCCTCTGGTGCAGGGGCCGAGCAGCAACCAGCACAAGGAGCTCAGGCCCTCTGGTGCAGGGGCTGAGCAGCAAACAAACGGTAGTTATATAGGCCCAGGTCCCTAGACCGGAGCGTTGGGTGAGGGGGAAAACTGCCACCCGTCAGTGGGGTGGCAGGGGGGACGCAGGCCCACCCACTCCACTGTGTCCCAGCCCGGGGCCCTAGCAGCAGCTGTCACCGCTGCTGGTCAGTGGGGTCCTGACCGCAACACACTGACTTCGGGACCTCTGCGTCTGCAACCTGACAGGGGTCGGCTACCCCCGGGCTACTTCCACTTTCCCCCTCAGGGCTTACCTCGTCCATGGCACCGGGTCCAGGCCAGTCAACCAGCATAGGCTCCTCAAGGCCAGGGCTTGGTGGCAGGTCCGGCAGCTCCTTGGGGAAGTCCGGCCAGGTGGGCTCAGGCGGCTCCTCCGGGTAACAGCAGGGCTGGGGAGGCTCCGACGGCTCCTCTTCGTAGGAGGTGCGGGGGAGTTCCAGCGGCTCCTCCCAGTACCAGGCCCAGGGAAGCTCCGGCCAATCAGGACAGCTGCCTCGGGCCCTGGAGAGTTCCCAGTCAGGAGCTCCCGACAGCATATCTGCTCCCTGCAGCGGCTGGGCTCTGACTGAGTTCTGGTGGCCAGCTTTTCTACTTCCTGTCCCGCCCCTTGACTTCCAGGGGGCGGCGACAGGTGGTGGTGGCTCCGCCCACTTAGGTGTCTGCAACAGCACTCCCTCTGCTGGGCAGGAGGGGAGCCACACCAACTCACTACAGGGAGCATTGCGCAATGTTAAACGAGCATGTTCCCTATTTGATCAGCAACGTAACAACGTTACAACGTTAACCGGGGCGACTTTAAGTGAGGAGTTCAGTGCTTTGAATATAGTATCGCTTACTCACAGTTATGTGCAAGGCAGAAAGCTGAGGACTGTTAATCTCTGCTTAGAACAATGTCCAAGCTGCTCAAGTCCAGGTCTGCCACCTTCTCCTTCGGCTGCTGCTCCTCCATGTTTCCTCTAGAAGCGCAGCTGCAAAAGCCAAGCATGAGACATCACTACATACAGCTGTATTGGTGCGTGAAATCCACTCAGTGAATACAGACCGAGTAAACACTGAGTTACCGCTCCACTCTCGCACCCACTGTCCAGCATAATTTTCATCCCCTCCTACTTGTTCATAGCTCCCAAGACCTAGCCTGTGGGGATGCACACCTAGCACGCCTGCCCGTGTGCTATGAAGGGAGAAGGGATAAGGAGAGGCAAGGACAGAGACAGAGAGAGAGAAAGAGAGTGTTGGCCAACATACTAGAGAAGAGACAGACAGAGAGAGAAACATGGGAGGAAGGGAAGCAACTCGTCACCTGGAGTCATCCCCCTGGATCTCACCTTCTGATGCAGAGGACACACTGCTACTGGCCAGAGAACTGAGCAGCCCCTGAAAATGGGGACCTTGTCTCCCTCATAAACACAGCTAGTCAAAAACACTTCCTTACAAACACAGCCCCAGCAAATGGAGCGTCCCTACCAGGAGCAAGGTGGGCCGGGAGCAGAGCAATCACCAAAACAGACACTTATCTCATGAGAGTGGTGACTGTTCCACTCCCAGTAGGACGGCTTTTCCTTGGCATCAGTAGTTCTTGAGGTCCCATCGCTCTCGCTCGCTTTCCATGACATGAAGGCAGTAGACACTGACACGTGACTTCTTTTCCCTTGGTACTACACCCAGCACGAGGGGAAAAAACAAGTTACCATCTCAGTGGGCAATGTTGGGGAGGCTCTACTTTTCGCCTTCCCACACAGTGAGGCTCTGCCCTGAACCCTCATCCCATCACACCTTTAGGACTACAAGTAGAAAGCAACCCTTGGAATGACACCTTAAACAGTCACTCTGCACAGCACACTCTGGTCACACACACCACACCTGTGGGGATAAGCATGACTTGGCTTGTAACTTATTGCTTCTCGTAGCTTGTTGCTTCCAGCAAGCAGAGGCAAAGGTGGGTGAGAGTCAGGGGTGCACAGCGGGCCCACCGCAGTCCCAGACTGCAGATGCCAGGAGAGATCCAGAGACTCTGGTCCCTTCAAGCCTTAATCACACACAGCCCCATAGACAATGAGGAAGCAAACAGAGAGTGTAGAAAATTGCAGTGAGTACAGATGAGGAATTACAAGCCCTGACCTCTTACTCACAGGCAGTTATGTGGGAGGCAGAAAGCTGAGGACTGTTGATCTCCACTTAAGAGGATTTCCAGGCGGCTCAGGTCCACTTCCGCCAATTTCTCCTCCGGCTGCTGCTCCTGGATGATTCCTCTGCAAACGCAGGAAGTAACCCAAGAAAAAGCCATCACTACACAAAATTCAACCGGTGCATGAAATCTTGCCCTCATCCCTACCTCCCTGTCCCACGCCATCCACATCAGCCCCACTAGAGCAGAGACTCAGTCAACACCCACAGTCACCGCTGCACTCTAGCACCCACCACCCTGTGTGATTTTGGTCCCCTCCTACTTGTTCATCACTCCCAAGTCCTAGCCTGTGGGGACGCACAGCTACCACACCTGCCCATGTCCTACGAAAGGAGACAGGACAAGGAGAGGCAAGGACAGAGACAGACAGACAGAGAGTGTGTTGGCCAACACATTAGAGGAGAGAGAGAGAAAAACGTGGGAGGAAGTCAAGAAACTCACCAGCTGGAGTCATCCCCCTGGATCCAACCTTCTGCTGCAGAGAACACACTGCTTGTGGACAGAGAAATGACCAGCCCCTGAAAATGGGGACCTTGTCTCTCTCGTAACTACAGCTATTCAGGAACCTTTTCCTACAAACTCAGCCCCAGCTAACGACAAGTCCTGGCCTGGAGGCAGGTGGACCGTTACAAGAGTCCTCACGAAACCAGACACTTATCTCACTGATGGTGACGTCTGCTCCACTCCCAGCTTCATGGCATCTGCATAGCCTGGAATCAACAACGCTCACTGTCTCACGGCTCTTGGGCGCCTTCCATCTCACAGTTGGGGTGGGCTCTTACCCTTCACTTCTTTCTCCGTGGTACTAAGCACAACACAAGAGGGAAAAACAGAACTTATCATCAGAATCTGGAGTGTTGTGTAGGTTCTTCTTCTCCCATCTCCCATTACACCTTTATAGATACAATTAAAAAGCACACAACGCACACTCAGCCTTTGGAGCTCCTGGCCAGAGAATGCTGTGAAAGCCAAGACTATAATGGGGTTCAAGTAAGAACTAGGTACAGCAACTCCTCACTTAACGTTCTCATTATGTTCTTGAAAAATGCGACTTTAAGTGAAACGATGTGAAGCAAGTCCAATTTCCCCATAAGAATGAATGTAAATGGGGGGTTACGCTGCAGGGAATTATTTTTTGCCATACAGGACAGTACTATAGTTGGGGGGTGCCCCCGCCTTACCCCACACGGGCACAGCCCACTGGCACTGGCGACAATGAGGCAGGCAAGGAGGCTGAAGGTGCTGTAGGCTAGCAGAAGCATGTTGCACAGGAGCAGCGGCAGCTTCCCCTCTCTGCAAGCACCAGGGTCGGGGGCCTCAACCCTCTGCCGCCTCTTCCCCCAAGCCCCCACCCTTAACCTGCCTCTTCTTCCCCCTCCTTCCCCTTTACTTCAGACACCGGGTCCTCGCTCCTGCCCGCAGCCATCAGCTGGCTTGCGGCGTTTGGAAGCAGGGGAGGGAGGGGGAGCCTGCACAACGAGTCTTCACTCCCCGTCCCCGGACGCCACAAGCCAGCTGATTGCCACAGGCAGGAGGCCGTGGGGGAAGGCACTGATCCGCGGGGTCTGCTGGCGGGTGGGAAGTGCTGGGGGGGGCACAGGAGAGCTGATGGGGGGCTGCCGACTGTGGACAAAGCAGGCAGCCAAATGCCGTTATAGCGAAGCATTGCACAACTTTAAATACAGCATGTTCTGTAATTGAGCAGGGACCTAAGATTGAAACAATTAAGCGAGAGGATGTTAAGTGGAGAGTTACTGTCAATTCATGGAGGATGAGTCCATCAACGGCTATGAGTCAGGATGAGCAGGGATCGTGTCCCTGGCCTCTGTTTGCCAGGAGCTGGGAACGGGTGACAGTGGATGGATCACTTGGTAATTCCCTGTTCTGTTCATTCCTTCTGGGGCATCTGACATTAGCCACTGTCGGTAGACAGCATACTAGGCTAGATGGACCTTTGAGCTGACCCAGTCTGGCCATTCTTACGTTCATATGTTAAGCAGCCTGTTGCACCTGCATCCAAGACAGTCACTGAGCAGAGGAGACTGTTGTCCCTTCCCTTGGTCGTAATCCCACAGAGCCCCATAGCCAACAAGGAGGCTCACGGCCTCTGAAGAAAACTTGAGTGGTACGGATGAGGGATAGAGGCCATAATTGTTCACTCACAGCCAGTCATGGAGAAGGCAGAAAGCTGAGGACTCTTCATCTCTGCTTACAAGGATATCCAGGCTGCTCAGGTTCACTTCTTCCAGTTTCTCCTCTGGCTCCAGCTCCTGGACAATTCCTCTGCAAACTAATAAAGACAAGCAGGAACTATCACTACACAGAGCTCTATTAACACCCTCATCCCTGCCTCCCTCTCCCATCCCATCTCCAGCCGCCCCAGTCAAGGAACAGACTGAGCCCACACTATCAGTCACCGCTCCACTCTACAATCCACTGCTCCCCACGGGTTTCGTCCCCTAGCTCGCCTGCCCGTGTGCTATGAAGGGTGCGTGTTGGGCAGGAAGGAGAGAGAAGGGCTGAGGGGCCCCATGGGTGGAGGAAGGAATGGGGGTGCAGGTTGGGGAATGTTGGACAAAGGAGAAAAGGGCACTGGGCGTCCCACAGATCTAGGGACAGAGTGGGGTGCAGGTTGCGGTGGGAGGGAGGAAAAAAGGGGACTGAGGGGCCCAATGGATGGGGGAATGAATTGGGGGGGCTGTTGGGGAGTAAGGGGCGCTGAGCAGTCCCTACAGGTGGAGGCATGGATGGAGGCGCAGGTTGTGGTGAGCTGGGAGGATGTTGGAGAGAGATGGGGTCTGAGGAGTCCCTTGAATGGAGGAATGAACTGGGGGATACAGGCGTGTAGGTTGGGGAAAGTTGTTGCAGGCTGGGGGGTGTTGGGGAGGGAGGGAGGGGGCGGAAGGGGGCTATGGGAGAAGGCATGTATGGGGGAAAGTAGGGATGGGGTGCTGGTTGGGGTGGCCTAGGAGGTGTTGGAGGGAGAAGAAAGGACTGAGGGGCCCAAAGGATGGGGGGATAGACGGGCGTGGGCTGGTTTCGGCTAGAGGAACGGGCGTTCAGATTGGAGAAGGCTGCAGGCATAGGGGGCGGGGTGGGTGGGTTAGGGACCGGGGAAGCAGGTTGGGGCGGGCTGGGGATTAAAGGGGGGGGACGAGGAAAGTCAGGGCGGGCTGGGGGGTGCAGGAGGGAAGAGGAAGGTTGTGGGGGGCTGAGGGGGCTTAGAGAATGTCACGGGGAGCTGGGGAGGTTGGGGGTGGGGAAGGTCACGGCGCACTAGGGATGCAGGGGGGCTGGGGTGTGCGGGGGCACCACGGGGGCTTGGGAAATTCACAGTGTGCTGGGGGCACCGTGGGGGCCTGTGGGGGGAGGGAAGCTGGCGGCACACTACAGAGGTGTGGGGAAGGGGGTGGCCCATTCGGTGGTGTGGAAGCTCACAGCTGTTTGGGGGCACCGGGGGGGACATGGGGGGGTTAGGGAAGGTTGCAGGGGCTGTGGCTGGCGGGGGGCTGTAGGAGCCTGGGGGGGGGAGGAAAGGCGCGCTAGGAGGGTGGGGGGCTGTGGCTGGGTGAGGGAAGCTGCGGGATGGGGGGGCTGTGCTTAGGCAGGGGGGGAGGAAAGGCGCGCTGGGGGTGCCGGGGGGGATGTGGGGATGCCGGGGGGGAGGAAAGACATGCTGGGGGGGCTGTGGCTGGGTGAGGGAAGCGGTGGAGATGGGGAGGGCTGTGGCTGGGCGGGGGGGAGAGGAAGGACGCGCTTGGGGGGTGCCGGGGGGCACTGTGGGGGCCCGTCGGGGGAGGGAAGCTTGTGGCACACTGAAGGTGTGTGGGGAAGGGGGTGGCCCATGAGGAGCTGGGGAAGCTCACAGCAGTGCGGGGGCACGGGGGGAACATGGGGGGTTTGGGGAAGGTCGCAGGGGCTGTGGGAGCCTGGGGGGGGAGGAAAGGCACGCTGGGAGGGTGGGGGGCTGTGGCTGGGTGAGGGAAGCTGTGGGGATGGGGGGCTGTGGTTAGGCGGGGGGGAGGAGAGGCGCGCTGGGGGTGCCGGGGGGAGGTGGGGGTGGGGAGGGGGCTGTGGGAGCCCGTGGGGGAGAGGAAAGACGCGCCGGGGGGAGGCGGTGGTGCTGGGGGGGCTATGGGAGCACTTAGGGGGGCGGGGGGGCCGGTCCCAACACTCCGCGGGGGGGGGCGGGGTCGCTCGGGGGCCCCACGTCCCGGGGCCGCAGCGCCTCCCGCCCAACGCACTAGCGTCCCCGGGTTACCACGGGCGGCCTCCAGCCCGCTGACGTCACTTCCGCTCCAGGCCCCGCCCTGCGAGCGCAGCCCGTCGCGCCCAAAGCGCCGCCCGCTGGGTCCGCGGGGGCTGATGGGAGTTGTAGGCCGGGGCGCACTGCCGCTCCTACAAGCCCCTGCGTCATCCCGCCCTGCGCCCCTCCCCGCAGCGGGGGCTGGGGGTTCTGGCTGGAACCCCCACTATTAACCCTCTCCCGCCCCGGGTGAAGGATTGAACAGCTGGAGACTGGGGCCGTGTGCAGAACAGATGCAGAACTGTGTAAAAACCACCGATGGCGGAGAGAGAGATGGGCATGGATCGATCATATCGGCTTTAAAAACAGAACTAGAGACTGGAGCCAATGAGGCAAACTGGAAAGGAAACGTAGCGGGGAGGGTTTTGCTAGGGGAACAGCTGCTATTAATTACTCCCCCCTCTCCCTGGGATCCCCTCCCTCTCCCCCCCCCCGTCTCGTCACCCCCCAATTCCTCCCCCCACGAGCCACGTCACCCCCCAATTCCTTCCCCCTCCCCAGCCCCGTCACTCTCTGATTCCTCCCCTCCCCATCTCACCTGGGGCTCCGCAGGCTGCCAGCTGCAGTGTGATTCCCCTGCAGCGGGGGCGGCGGCTGCTGCTGGGAGACAGCTGCAGATCTCAGCGTCCTTTGCCCCAGCGCTACCTTCCCCCGGTTTGCCCCGCAGCCCCCCGAACCTCGTCACCCCCAATTCCTCTCACCCCACGAGCCTCCTCAACCCCAGAGTCTCCCCTCCCAGTCTCCTCTTACCTTGGGCTCCCGCAGGCTGATTGAATCAGCTCCGGCAGGCTAAGAGCTGCAGTCTGATTCAATCAGCCAGCCACAGCCCAAGGTAAGAGGAGGAATCCGGGGGTGACGAGGCTCGGGGGGCTGCCGGGGGAAGGTAGCGCTCGGGCAAAGGAGGCTCTAGCTGCACAGAGCCAGGGGTCCTGTCCGTGGGTGGCAAGTTTGTAAAAAATTTTGGTGGTTGCCCAGAAACCCGCCCCCCCCCAAACTCCTCCCCCACCTGCCTAAAGGCTCTGGGAGGGGGCTTGACTGGGGAGGTCTGGGTGCAGATCCTGGGCTGGGGTTAGGGTGCAGGAGAGGCGCAGGGTGCAGGCTTTGGGATGGAGTTTGGGCGCTGGGTGCAGGTTCTGGGCTGGGGCAGGGGGTGGGTGTGCAGGAGGGGGTGAAGGGTGCAGGCTTTGGGACTGAGTTTGGGGTTGGGAAGGGGGAGGGAGTTTGGGGATAGGAGGGAGTGCAGGGTGAGGGCTGTGGGGCTGAGGATGAGGGGTTCATGATGCGGGGGGGCTCAGGGCTAGGGCAGAGGGTTGGGCTCTGGGGTGAGGGCTGTGGGGCTGGGGATGAGGGGTTCAGGATGTGGGGGGGCTCAGGGCTGGGGCAGAGGATTAGGGTGTGAGGGGATGAGGGTTCTGGCTGGGGATGAGGGGTTCATGCTATGGGGGGAGGCTCAGGACTGGGGCAGAGGATTAGGGTGCAGAGGGATGAGGGTTGGGGCTGAGGATCAGGGGTTCATGCTGCGGGGGGACTCAGGGCTGGGGCTGAGGATTAGGGTGCAGGGTGATGAGGGCTCTGGCTGGGCCTGAGGATTAGGGTGCAGGGGGATGAGGGGTTCATGATGCGTGGGCGCTCAGGGCTGGGGCTGAGGATTAGGGTGCAGAGGGATGAGGGTTGGGGCTGAGGATGAGGGGTTCATGCTGCGGGGGGGCTCAGGGTTGGGGTTGAGGATTAGGGTGTGGGGGGATGAGGGCTCTGGCTGGGGCTGAGGATTAGGGTGCAGGGGGATGAGGGGTTCATGATGTGGGGGCGCTCAGGGCTGGGGCTGAGGATTAGGGTGCGGGGGGATGAGGGCTCTGGCTGGGGCTGAGGATTAGGGTGCAGAGGGATGAGGGTTGGGGCTGAGGATTAGGGTGCAGAGGGATGAGGGGTTCATGATGCAGGGGCGCTCTGGGCTGGGGCTGAGGATTAGGGTGCAGAGGGATGAGGGGTTCATGATGCGGGGGTGCTCTGGGCTGGGGCAGAGGATTAGGGTGTGAGGAGATGATGGTTCTGGCTGGGATGAGGGGGTCATGCTGTGGGGGGAGGCTCAGGACTGGGGCAGAGGATTAGGGTGCAGAGGATGAGGCTTTGGGTGCAGAGGGATGAGGGTTGGGGCTGAGGATCAGGGGTTCATGCTGCCGGGGGACTCAGGGCTGGGCTGAGGATTAGGTGCGGGGGGATGAGGGGTTCATGATGCGGGGGTCGCTCAGGGTTGGGGCAGAGGATTAGGGTGCAGAGGGATGAGGGTTGGGCTGAGGATGAGGGGTTCATGCTGCAGGGGGGCTCAGGGCTGGGCTGAGGATTAGGGTGCATGGGGCAGAGGGCTCTGGCTGGGGCTGAGGGTTTGGGCGGTTGGAGAGGCTCAGGGTAAGGGCAGCCTGCCTTGCCATTAGTGTTGGGCAGGCACTAGGACCCTGCGGCAGCAGACAGCAGTTCTGCTTGGAGCCCTCCAGCAGCACGGAGCAGTGTGTGGGGGGCGGAACACGCCGGGGGGCGGGGGGCAGTGCTGGGGCTGAGATTCTGACTCCATGCAGGGTCGCGGCGGCGGGGGGAAGACCTGCGGGCCCGGGCCAACTAATCCAAGGGCAGACTCCGAGGGAAGAGACCCAGCTCCAACTATTGGCTGGAGCTCAGGGGCACCCCGTCCCTGAATATGTCCTAGGAGGCCGCAGGCACCGCACAAATATATAAACCTGCCGCCTCCTGTCCTCCCCCCCAGCTTGGTCTCGCTGTATGGTAACCCTAACAACAGGTTTCTAAACCAGCTTTCAAATTTAGCAACCAGTTTC
>NC_059079.1:112074980-112076330 GCF_020497125.1 Mauremys mutica | reverse complement strand
AACATTAATTAAACTTTAACTGTGAAAGCTTAAGGAATTGGGACAAAATCAATATCAGCAGGGGCATAAATTAGTTTTTTTTGTTCTTTTCTTTTTAGTATTAGCACAAGTTATGATCAAAATCTCCCTTTTATAATGTATATTTTAAGGATTGGCAGCCCCGCAGGAAAGCAGAGGATTGGGGCTGCATCCCCCTTACTCCCCACTCTCCGATCCAGCTTCTGTGCCCAAACTACTAGGCCAGGATTTCTCAACCAGAAGGTCATGACCCTCCCAGACGGGTTGGGAAAGGCCATTAGGGGCATTGGGAAGTGTTGAATATGCTATTATAATCTGAAACAAAAGAAATCTTGTTCCCCGACTCCCTGCACACCCTTACTCTACCAGGTCAAATATTTTCTATCAACCTTTTGAAACACACACACAAATGATGTATATAGTCTGGGTAGTTCTGGCAGGAGGGGTAACTAATTGGGGTAATGAGACGTTGGGGAGCAGAGCTGGAGAGGCAGAGAATCCTAAAAGTCCACAAAGTCTTTAGCTAATGCCCCGGCTTTCTCAGATTTGTGCACAAAACATTTTACAAAGCCAAATTCTTTCTACTTTAAGTGGAAAATTTTGAATGCCAGTTGAAGAAAACGGTAATCTATGACTCTTATCCATCTATTATGCAGAATTTTTCATGAAGCACCTGTAAATGTCTTCTTGTCTGACCAGCTGTTTTCATGGCCCCTCAAAAGGTCCGTCTACACCAGGGATTGGCAACCTTTGGCCTGCGGCCCGCCTGGGTAAGCACCCAGGCGGGCCAGGCCGGTTTGTTTACCTGTCGCGTCCACAGGTTTGGCCGATCGGGGCTCCCACTGGGGGCTGCAGGAACTGGCATGGGCTGAGAGATGTGCTGGGTGCCGCTTCCAACAGCCCCCATTAGCCTGGAGCAGCGAACTGTGGCCAGTGGGAGCCCCAATCAACCAATCCCTGGTCTACAGATCACATAGCAAAGAACCTCCAGGTCTGTAGCAAGAGATTTGGGCTTGCAGAGGTTGCACTGCCACAGTAAAAATATCTATATAGAGATTACAGCTGAGTCTTTCCTGGCATTCACAGCTCATGGAAGTGGGTGGAAAAAAATGTTAAAAAATATTCAGGGAATCAGAATTTTGGTACCAAACCTTGTTCTTTGCTCCTAGGCTATCAGAGGCTTAGTGAGCTGTGAAGGCAGCATCTTTAACCCTTGGCAGGAGGGAGCAAACTGTGTTGCTCTGTAGCAAAACTCCTGGCTTAGTCTGAGCTAGTGGTAATGGGATCCACAGTAATTTACCTTAAGGCCTTGGGGGGAAATCCTGCTTCCAC